>NC_137428.1:11907500-12170000 GCF_964374335.1 Astatotilapia calliptera
GCTTTTTGAAATAAAAATGTCTTTAGCTGCTTTTTGAATGTCTCAACCGAGTCTAGACACTGTAGAAATAGAGGAAGTGCATTCCACAGTCTGGATGCAACAGCTTGGAAAGATCGGTCCCCTCGAGTTCTGAAACGAGTATGTGGGACCACTAAAAGGTTTTTATTCGATGACCTCAGGTTACGAGAAGAGGTGTGTATGCGAATCAAATGACAAAGGAACTAATATTAGAAAATCTTTTTGAAATATATAGATCCAATTCATTTCCTGTTTGACTTATTGTCTATTGTTGTTTGAACTATTTCATTAGAACAAAAATGAAGTAGTAGTTTCAGTGGTTTAAACACCAGAACTACTTGGCCGGGAAGAGAACACGACGTGGTTTAAAACACAGCCATACACAATGTTTACCTTGCACAATGAAAAACACTCAAGCAGCCCCTTGTGGGTGAGGTTTCTAAAGTTATCATTTTGTACAACACAAAATGAAGACAAAGTAAAATAAATTACATTACAAATAATTAGTAAACAATATTTTCAGTGCTAACAATAAAATACCTGTTTGCTAAATATGAATTCTGAATGTTTATTAAAAGTGTTGTTATTTTTTATCAACTTAACCTAAAGTGATAACTTATTCGAATTTGAAGTATTTTAAATTAAATTGGTGAGAACAAATAGTTATAGTAGTAATAGTTATAATTAGAAGTAGCATGTTAATCAGTGAGTGTTTGAGGTGTTAGTAGATGTCTATTTGAATATAACTTGTGTAGAGCTTCATGCTGAGTCCTTATGTTAAGCCAAACTGGCAACATATTTTCTGATAAATATTTTTTTTAATTTCATGAATTTTTTTAGGGAAGATGGGTGCATTAATTCGAAACAAAAAATTATGTTCACTTCTAAGCACAACATGTTGTGTAACTTGATGGCTAGGATGATGTCGGAACCACCAGACTCAAACTATGTTGATCTTTACTGCACCTCTATCATGCAGAAGTGTTGAGTTCCACCCTCTAAAGTTTCTGATGACAAACTGCTTATAAACTTGAAGGTATAAAATGGATGTTTTGAAGTTGAGGTACATAAAGTCTTTTGATGAGAGGATTTTAAAGCGACATCAAGGCTGAGTGTCTAATTTTCTCTCATTACATAAGCATCATCAGACTCCAACACCGACACACAGGGTGGCTTTTTTCTGCGGCTAGACATGTTTCCTGAAGTTCCATTAGTACTTACAAACAGCCAACCCATTACTCACCCTCAGACAACATGGCCACCAATTTTTGATCCCTGTAAAAACATTTTCCCACCATCAGTGCCTCCACTATATTGAGAGTCAGACAGTTTCTGTTGTTGCTGTCTGTTTGTCCTTTGTTTTACATCTACAGTGATTTCTACATGTGCATGCCACTATTGCATGTTATGAACTTGTGTCCAAACTCTCTCCTCTCTCTTGTAGTTTTATATCTTTTTTTGTGTTTACAGTCTCTCTGAAAGTGTCACCTGTTACAACCTTAATTCCAAAGGCAGTTCAGATTCAGTCCCAAATTTTTCCCAGACACATTTCTTACAGCCCTGGTTGATTGAACAAGGAGGCCAGAATCCATATGGCAAAAACTCCTGTCTGGCCCACTGGACAGCTTTGGAAAACATGAAGGAGAACATGCATTTTAGAATTTTAACTGTATTTTAAAGTATTACCAGCCTTTAATCAAAATAAAGACCTCTTCCAAGTAATATTTACAGAATTAGAAGACAGAAAATTTCCTGTTTTTGTCTGCAGTTTTACGCAATTTAAAAAAATTGTAATGTAGCGACAACAGATAAATCTTTATCTTATCTTATCTCGTCCCCTATTGGTGTATTTTGTAAATAATCTAATTCCCTCACTGTCTATGTATCTCCTAAGCATAAAGGATGAACTACTTATTTGTTTTATATACTTTTGTTTTGTTTGAGCTTAGTTCGGGAGTTATGTTTAGCATGTATTTTTTTGTCTTTTGGTTTTATGTAGTGATTAGGTACCACTGTTCCTTGTAGGGTGGCTGGTTTGGGTTTGATACTGTGAAGGTAGCCACAATAACTTTGGTCATGAATGACTGTGCACAACATCACACCATTGATGAGTCTATTACAGCCTGAAGCTCACACTTTGGCAGTGCACATTCTGTTCCTCCTTGCACAAAGGACCAGTTACTGGTCCTCCTAATGGCTTAAGGATCGTATATTGCACTGTCCAGCTCTCCTAGAGTAAATGCCTGTCTATTGCAATATCCTCCATGTTCTTGAAGACTGTACTCAGAGGCAGTTCTAGCAATGGGATTTATTAATGGGACCTCCTGGAAGAAATGGGGCTCCTCTGCCCCCTCTGTAGGGCTAAGGTGTTGTTTTATACAACCAGTAGTGACTCTGATCCTAGGCAAACGCAAAACTAATGAAACAGTGAAAAAAAAAAAAAAAGGGGGGGGGGGGGGCTTTTGTAAAAGCATTTGTGTTTTGGGAGTTGTCTCATTCTAGGGCACCAGCTGTTAATTTCACTGTTTGAATTTTGGATTCGTTTGTTGTAGTATTTTGAGTTTTGTACTATTTCACTTTTAGGCCTTAGTTGTTTAATTATCTTTACATGCTATATAGCATATTTGCTCATCTGTCTGCACACACATATGGACTTGAGTGTATGGTGAAACATTAAGAGTTTGTTTCACTGGAACTAAGAGGCCAAACATAATTACTATACATCATTACTGCACAATTACATAATACAACACCACAATTACAACACCACACCAGAATGCCCCCTTCACCCAACTTTACATTTAGCACACTTCAGACAGACAAGTACTGTCTCCCAGAAACTACCAAATCCAGACTCATTCATCGGCTTGCCAGATGGAAAACACATGTCCACTACTCTAGTTTCCAGTGGTGGTGTGCTTTATACTACTACATCCAATGCTTTTCTTTGGGCTTGGTGATGTAAGGGTTGGATGCAGCTGCTCAGCTATGGTAAGCTATTCCATGAAGCTCTCTACACACTGTTTTTGAGCTCATCTGAAGGCCAAATGGCGTTTGGGGATCTATAGTGATTGACACTACAGAAAGTTGGTGACCTCTGTGCACTGTGCTGTGAGATAATACAGTCAGACAGGTATAGTTCTCGTGCCAACCATCATACCCAAACATCCCTGTCAGATTGCCAGATGGCCAAACATCTGATGCTTTGTATTGTGCTTGGTAATGCAAAGCTCAGATACAGCTACTTAGCCATAAAAATCCATCCCATGAAGCTCTATTTGCACTGTTCCTGAGCACATCTGAGGGTTACATGGAATTTGGAGGTTTGTAGTGACTGACATTACAGAAAGTTGGTGTTCTCCATGTACTACAAGCCTCAGCATCTCTTGACTCTGTTCTGTGATTTTATGTGGCCAACCATTTCGTGGCTGAGTTGCTGTCTTTCCCAATCACTTCACTTTTGTTATAATACCACTAAAAGTTGACTGTGGAATTCACTGAGCTCCTCAGAACTTGTGAGAGATTCTTTTAGAAATGTTTGTAAAAGCAGCCTTGCCTGTCTAGGTGCTTGATTATATACACCCGAGGTTATAGAAGTGATCTGAACACCTGAATTCAGGGATTTGAATAGGTGAGCAAATACTTTACACAATTCAGTCTATTCTTAGGTCTGCTTACTTTTAGTATAGCTTTTGAATTCTTTTGTTACAGCTGAGATTTAAATCATTGGGTTTTCAGTTTTGATACCTCTCATACTTTTCTTTTATCCTGTTTTCAAGTTTGCATGTTAGAATCTGCTGTCTATGTCTTTACTTTGTGTTTTACCTTGTTAGTCATTAGTCTCTTGCACTTAGTGTTTACCTTTACTTCCCACATGTCTTGTTTTTCTAATTAAGTTCAGTTCCCAAGCATATCCTCTCTGCCCCAATCACCCCTTAGAGTACTTATAGTTGCCGTCTTCCCCTTTGTCTTTGTCAGAACATCTGGTCTCCTTGCCATAGTGTCTCCTAGCCCCCAATGTGTTTTAGCTTCATGTCCTAGTAGTGTATAGTTTCTGTACCCTGGTGAAGCCTATTTAAATTCTTTAGTCTTCCTAATTCCTGTGCTTGGGTGTTTCGTTTGGTTTTTGTTCTTAATGCCGAAATGCGTTAGCCCAGGTTTGAGTCCAACCTGCAGGCTTTTGCTGTGTCTCTTCCTTTGCTCTCGCCTCCTCCTTCCTGTCTACTCTTCACTGCTAAACTGTGAAATAAAGTCAGCCCTCCCCCACCACCTCAAATAAAAAAATGGTAGCAGTGTCTCCATTCTTAGTTGCATCTGAAATTCTCTTGAGCAATTCACTTAAAAACTGGGAGTGAATGTTGAGGTTTTACTGTCAATCACAGCTGATACAGATGTGCATGCTCGGCACAGCTGTCTCAAGTCAAACAAAATTCGAGAAATGAAAAATCACTTTGGATCTCTGGGTTAGTTGGCCTTTTATCTAACCTAAATCAGCCACACATGAAAAAACAACTCTGCTGCTGTGCTTGTGGTTTTGCTTCATGCAGCAGAAAGTTAACATGTATCTATGCTACTGAAAATGGGTCCTCTCATAAATCCTGCCTGCTCACTTGTGGAAAATCATAGTGGAAATTTTTCTGCAGTTTGTCATGCTTTGTGTTTTTCGCAGATGTGTCTTTCTTATAGATATAATTTAAACAGACATGCCATTCTCACATTAAAGGTTGATTTTCTGATAATTATGCTGAACAAAACACACTGATGTTTAACTATGTAATCCTGGCAGAAAAATTAGGTCATGTAAGCAACATTGCGGTCACACTGCCAAGAAAATGTCAGACCACCAACTGAATCACTGCAAGTTTCTGCCCCATCATTCCTTAGTCACAGAGATATTTTCATCCAAATTCCCTAGCTTATAAAGAAAGTATAGGTAAACCAAACTAAATGTTCCTTCCTCAAAGGCTGATTGCAGCCTTTCCTGTCTGTTTATCCTGGGTGTTTTGGCTGCAAGCTTTGATTGGAAACTCAAACATAGAGGCAAGGAAAGGTCAAGAATAATCTTGTATATTGTATCCATTCAGTCATAGTTTAAAGTGAATGTTGTTCTTTGAGTGCCTGTATTTAGGGGCTTTTACATACCTGCTTCAATCTCCTCAGGTGTTTTCTTTTTCTTCTTTGATTTTGTCTTTTCGTCTTCCACCACTTCAGTCAGCTTGTCTAACATTTCAGCATCCACTTCTTCTGCTTGTCTCCTATTCTTGGTCAGTGTTTGAGGTTCTCTCACCTGAACTCCAGCGAATTTGTTCTCCTTTACATCTTCTCGACCGCAGATCAGGGTGCAGCACAAAGTCAAGCCGACCCACAATATCAGCACCTCAGCCTTCATTTTTTCAATGACGGCACAGTACTAACTCGGATGAAACACACCAGACGTATTCCAGGAACAGCCCCAAATTTTTAGCTGTAGAAATAACTCACAGTGAGAAACATCTGACTTGCAGATGCAGGGAGTCGTCTATCTTGGGTCACCAGAATTTGAGGTCTTTAAGGAAACATGAAAGGGTACGGTTCTGCAGAGAACAAATGGATGAGCTGAGGGAGGACAAAAGCGTCTCCTCCTCCCTGGTGGAGAGTCAGCATGGACACAGGAAGAAAACTTGAATACTGAAAGTTTCAAAGCAGTCTCCTGACCGTGCGAGACTGAGGAAACTGCATCTATTTGGAGTAGATTTAACCAGCAGCAGCAGAGCAACACACCTCCCAGCTTTCTCCTCCTCTAACTCCTCTCCCACATACTCAATCACATTTCTCCTTCATGGCCCTTCACCCCCTTTTTCCCCTCAACTTCTGAGCAGAGGGGAGGAGCATCTGCCACATGTGACATTCCTATGGGGAGGCAGGAGGATTGTCAGAAAGAAGTGCTTTGCATTTGTTTTCAGAGTGACAAGGGCAATAAAAATATACTAAACCCAGTGATATTAAATATCAGGAGTTTATAAACTCAAAGTGATTCAAAACAAACTGCAGCTCAAAATTCTAGAAAAAAGTATTTTTTCAAGTTTGCAATTAAGTTCAGTCTAATTCACTTTCATCTGTCACCTCTACGAACAACAAGATGCCTGAAAGCTACTATTATGTGTTTTACTTTATGAAACAGAGGTGAAAATCACATTTCCAAAATTTGACTTTGACTAGGAATACAATTGCATCATGGTACCATACATGTTCCTTCATAAAGCTCTTTCCTCTGACACACCCACAAAGAAATGCACACATGTCATCATTTCAATACACACAAATTTGCTTGCCCACATACATCTCATATGTGTGACCCTTAAGTGACCCCTGATCTCCTGGTTCAAACATGATTCTGGGGTCACTCTTATCGAGTCCACAGTCCTTACTGAAGGAATGACTATAACTGACTATAACATTCTTTCCTCCCATAAAACGATCTTTTGCACATTTCCTGAAAGTTAGTGTAATTATTATTTTTTGCCTACTTATATCAAGATGCAACCCTAATCTCCTAATCTCTGTTTCAACACACCTTATTTGAATAATCAAAAGGGTATCAAATGTTACAGCCATCTGATAACAAGGTCTTAATTTGAATCAAATGTTTTGGAGCAGGGAAACACAATGAAAAGCTAAAACAAACAGCCACAAGGACCAAAGTTTAGAAACACTGCTTTAACAGTAAGAAAAGTAGACTAACTGCACAATGTTTTACTGAGGCAACATATCAAAAAACACTATTTTAGTAAATATATAAAATCAAAATTTGTCAATAAATGACAAAATATACTTCTCCTGATATTAATGTACATATTTGCTAATATAGTTCTTCCAATTTAAGCATAGGATGCGGTGCCAATTACTGCTAACCGGATTTGGTTTCTGAAAGAATTGCTCGACCCCAAGGTCAAAAATGAGACAACGCATGGTGTCCTCTGAAATGTCTGTAAGTTTTTAGTCATCCTGGTCACGGTAGTCTAAGGAGCTTTGAAAGGAGTCCAGTCGCTTTCTTTCCAGCCTCCTTACACTGTCCTGGGAGATCTCCCCCCCAGATCATCACTGAGCTTTTGGCCAGTGTATGATGCAACCTAGTAGTGTCAAATGGACTAGAACAGCGGTCCCCAACCCCCGGGCTTCGGACCGGTACTGGTCCGTGAGTCGCTTGGTGTCGGGCCGCGAGAGTTGAGGCTCAGGTGTGAAATGGTTTTCAGGGTTTTTATCGATTTTCAGCGTTATTTTGTTATCGTTTTTATCGTTAACTGGGTCTTTACGTGTGTTATGAATAAATCTTCTTTTTTTTTGGTACCGGTACTAGTTTTATTTTGTTGTATTTATCCGCGACACCTTAAAGGCCGGTCCGTGAAAATATTGTCAGGCATAAACTGGTCTGTGGCGCAAAAAAGGTTGGTGACCGCTGGACTAGAACATAATGTCCCAGAGATGTTCTACAGGATTTAGGTCAGGTGAGCATGGGAGCCAGCCAGTGGTATGATTCCTTTGTCAACCAGGACCTGCCTGCATACTCACATGAGGCCAAGCATTATCATGGGTCCAAGGATTTTCTTCTGATACCTAATGGGAGTCAGGATGTTATTGGCTAGTCTGTAGATATCTGTGCATCCCTCCATGGATGTACCTCCCCAGACCATCACTGGCCCACCACCTACCTGTTCAAGCTGACTGATATTACAGGCAAAATAATGTTCTCTACAGTCTGCAAATTCCCCTGCTGATTAGACTTCTTATAGAAAGTCTTCTAAGAAATAAATATACAATGTTAACTTACAAAAAAAAACAAATTACAATTGTTGCCATGGTCTGGGTAAGTGGTTGTGCAGTTTTTCCAGTGTCAACGACTCCACCTCCAGGTGGAGTTCTTATCAAGTGCACTTGCAGTTCACATCTGATGATGATCCACCGACACTATTTAAGCCCAGCACTCACAATCGGTCTTTGCCAAATTGTCTGCTAACCACATTAGTGCTTCACCAAGTTGTTGCATTTCAAAGCCAATTCTTGCTTATGCTTATCACATATCTCCTTGTGTCATTAGTAAACTCACTCACCTGGCTGGATGCTGTTCACACTGCTTAAACATTTGTTTTGCTCCATCTCTTTGTCCTCCTGCCACAACTACCTAGAACCACTGGATCAATCAGGGTGGACTTGTGTAACTCGGCACTGCCCTTCTGGAAACTCACCCGGACCTCTCTGCCTCTCCCTCACATCACACTCCACCTGCGAGCAAGTAAGCCTGGAAAGTTAAAATGTATTAGTTCCCTGGCACCTCTCACAGTATTCCTCTGACGTCTCTCTCCCTCTGTTTCAGTGACCTCCACTCTCATTTTGCGAGCCACGGCTTTCCCCACATCACATTTCAATTCATAACTTGTTTCCCAAATTCACACTGCTACCTGCTGGCTTAGTAAATAAAGCTTCATTAAAAATCTACCTGTTGTCTCCTCACTTGCATCTGCTTTGGGCACACTTTCCCAGATCAGCCTCTGCGGCTGTGATAATAGTACTTAAGAGCTATTTCAGAAAACCACAACAATTCTTTTCCAGAATTTTGGAAACATCTTGTTTTACATCTTGTACAGCTCCTTTAACTAGCCCATTTATCACCATGCCTAGTTCTATTACAGCAAAAGTTGGAAAGTCATTGATCCAAAGAACTCAGCTGGGCCTGATAATCTAAACCTCTATCTTTTAAAGCTTGCAGCTAATTTTATTACTAAGTCTATTACTCGTGTTTAAAAAAGAAGAAGAAAAGGAATCTGAGTAGTGTAAGGGTAGTGTACGGCTGTGATAGGCAGTGTAGGACCCAATGGTAGGACTCAGAATAACTAAGAGAGGCAGCTTTATTGCTGTTACTTAGATACTCTCAAAGATATACAAAACACCAAAACTTACACAAGGGAAAAACTAGGAACTAGAAATTAGGTACTGAAAAATAGGGAACTAGAAAATTTGGAAGCTAGAAGGGAAACATGGGAGACACGGGAACACACAGCAAGAGGGGACAACATAACAAAGAACAGGAGGAAAAAAGACAATATACACACACGAGAGGAGATATGGGCAAAGTGGACACACCTGGAGAACACAGGTGAACAGAACCTGACTAATGAGGAAAGGGAAGCAAAACTGAAATAATACACACAAGATGGGAGCCTATCAGAATAACACGTGTGCTGCTTCCTTTCCCACAATTCCTCCTGGGAAAACACGCATACAAAGGCAGCCGTGAGTACTTAGCATACCGGCAAACTGGCACTAACCTTGCACATATTACTGAGACTGACAGGAAGTCACTCAACAATCCAGCGTCGAGGAGCTCTCAGCCACACTGTTTTGTGGCCGAGGCTTGATCGGCACCAGGTGTGTGTGGAGATTCTTGGGTGTGACCGGTCAGCTGGCAGGGCCACACCCACCAGGCCTGAAAGTGTCTGTCACGACCGCACTCTCACACACACGCACACACCCATACACACCTGCCAGTACACAAACAAGGAACACAGGACAGCAGCAGTGCAGAAGACACAACCCTCAAATAATAATAATAATAGTCCACACTGCTCACGGACCCCGAGTCCCTGGACCCGGGTCCGTGACAGACACAGGGAACTGGGGAGATAAAAGGACAAAGCAAACTGGACATGAGAAAGGGAACAGACATGAAAGCAAAAAATGAACCAAGAACTAGAAACATAAGCCTCTCAAAAACTGAACATACAGTGACTTGCAAAAGTATTCGGCCCCCTTGAACTTTCCCACATTTTGTCACATTACAGCCACAAACATGAATCAATTTTATTGGAATTCCACGTGAAAGACCAACACAAAGTGGTGTACACGTGAGAAGTGGAACGAAAATCATACATGATTCCAAACATCTTTTACAAATAAATAACTGCAAAGTGGGGTGTGAGTAATTATTCAGACCCCTTTGGTCAGAGTGCAGTCAGTTGCCCATAGACATTGCCTGATGAGTGCTAATGACTAAATAGAGTGCACCTGTGTGTAATCTAATGTCAGTACAAATACAGCTGCTCTGTGACGGCCTCAGAGGTTGTCTAAGAGAAAATTGGGAGCAACAACACCATGAAGTCCAAAGAACACACCAGACAGGTCAGGGATAAAGTTATTGAGAAATTTAAAGCAGGCTTAGGCTACAAAAAGATTTCCCAAGCCTTGAACATCCCACGGAGCACTGTTCAAGCGATCATTCAGAAATGGAAGGAGTATGGCACAACTGTAAACCTACCAAGACAAGGCCGTCCACCTAAACTCACAGGCCGAACAAGGAGAGCGCTGATCAGAAATGCAGCCAAGAGGCCCATGGTGACTCTGGACGAGCTGCAGAGATCTACAGCTCAGGTGGAGGAATCTGTCCATAGGACAACTATTAGTCGTGCACTGCACAAAGTTGGCCTTTATGGAAGAGTGGCAAGAAGACGGCCATTGTTAACAGAAAACCATAAGAAGTCCCATTTGCAGTTTGCCACAAGCCATGTGGGGGACACAGCAAACATGTGGAAGAAAGTGCTCTGGTCAGATGAGACCAAAATGCAAAACACTATGTGTGGCGGAAAACTAACACTGCACATCACTCTGAACACACCACTGTCAAATATGGTGTGGCAGCATCATGCTCTGGGGGTGCTTCTCTTCAGCAGGGACAGGGAAGCTGGTCAAAGTTGATGGGAAGATGGATGGAGCCAAATACAGGGCAATCTTGGAAGAAAACCTCTTGGAGTCTGCAAAAGACTTGAGACTGGGGTGGAGGTTCACCTTCCAGCAGGACAACGACCCTGAACATAAAGCCAGGGCAACAATGGAATGGTTTAAAACAAAACATATCCATGTGTTAGAATGGCCCAGTCAAAGTCCAGATCTAAATCCAATCGAATCTGTGGCAAGATCTGAAAACTGCTGTTCACAAACGCTGTCCATCTAATCTGACTGAGCTGGAGCTGTTTTGCAAAGAAGAATGGGCAAATATTTCAGTCTCTAGATGTGCAAAGCTGGTAGAGACAGACCCTAAAAGACTGGCAGCTGTAATTGCAGCAAAAGGTGGTTCTACAAAGTATTTACTCAGGGGGCTGAGTAGTTACGCACACCCCACTTTTCAGTTATTTATTTGTAAAAAATGTTTGGAATCATGTATGATTTTCGTTCCACTTCTCACGTGTACACCACTTTGTGTTGGTCTTTCACGTGGAATTCCAATAAAATTGATTCATGTTTGTGGCTGTAATGTGACAAAATGTGGAAAAGTTCAAGGGGGCCGAATACTTTTGCAAGCCACTGTGTATATATCAGAATTTCCAAAGAATGAACTTACAACTGCATTAACACTTTGTTGATAACAATATCTTAAGTTAAACTCAGTTTGGCTTCATGTCAGGTCATAATACCATAACAGCAGCTATGCCTGTAACAGATTCTATTATTAATGCCTTGGGCAGGACACAGCATTGTAACCTGTGTTTGTTGATCTATCCAAGACATTTGATTCTGCACAGTACAGATGGATTTAACTCTTTCACGCATAGTGGTCACTACAGTGGATAGCTATTCAAAGGCTGTTTTTTTTGTATTTGTGTCAGTGTTGATGGTGTACTTGCACATAAACCACACTCCATACCATACTCCATATCCATATGTCACTCCATACTCTGCCACCCACTGGTCGTTTAGGTGGAGTGGTCGCCCCATGATCGGAAGATCGGGGGTTCGAATCCACTGAAAGGTTACCCTGAGGTACCCCTGAGCAAGGTACGGTCCGTAAACACTGCTTCCCGGTGCGCCTGCTTAATGGCTGCCCATTGCTTCACTGAGTGAATGGGTCAAATGCAGAGAGAGTAATTTCCCCACAGGGATCAATAAAATATACATTATTATTTTTTATGTCAGGATTTTTTTATTCATCTTTTCAGAGATGAATAAAAATACTTAAGAAATATTGACTGAGGTTGTCATAATTCATGCATGAGAGGGTTAAGGCAAGTTTCCTGAAGATTTTAAGAGTGATCCCCCAAGGCTTGATTTTAGCCTCTGGTTTATTTTCCATTTTCATTACTACTATAGGAAAGAATATATTTACAGCTAAAGTGCACCTTTACAGATGATACCATACTTTACTCAGTTAGCTAGTCTCCGAATCTGTCATAAAGTGCTTTGTGCAGGCAGACAGGTTTTGGACTCAAAAGCAAGACATGGATAGCAGGATTCAAACTAAACAGCAGCTTTATTGGTGAACTCACATGAAAAAAAAAATACAAAATATAAGCAAACTTGGACTAGACAGGAACCAGGAACTTATTTATTAGGAAACCACTAAGGTAACATGAAAAATATGGAGCACACAGGAAGAGGGAGGACATAACAAAGAACATACAGAGACTTGGAAAATAAATACACAGTGGGTAATGATGGGAGAGGAAACAATTGGGAACAAATCAGGAATAATGAGACAAGGAAAGTAAAATTGAACCTAATGCACATGAGACAAGAGACTATAACAATAGAACAGGAAACATAACTAATATTGAGGTCGCGACTAAGACACACTAACCTGATACCGACAAAAAGATAAGCATCATGGAGACATGAATGACTGGGAAAAACCACAGAGTGATGCTTGAAGCCAGCAGCAGTTTCGACAAAATGGAACTTACTGACACTCTGGGGATGAGAACAGGCTGGGAAGTCCTGTTCTCTATTTGCAGTATTTGTACATGTGTGTAAAATGCACAGAATGTCCTCCAGTGCTTCAATTTGAACTTTATTCACTAGAAGAAAATTCAGAGATCCAAATCTAACAAGTAGAGCAATTTGCAGATAAATATGTGTTTATGTAGCCAAAAATAAATAGATAAATAATACAAAAAAATCACAGTTTTCAAGGCAGATACACAGATGCACAAAGCATGCTTTGTGGTGTTCATTAACCATGACTGTTCTTTTTAAAACATTTAAAGTCATTTCATGCAACAGCTTGCAACAGTTCCTGGAGCATCTAGGGCACCTCCGGTCCATGCATCCATACCAGTTCCTCAGATAGTTGGTGTCCAACCATCATATGCACCCCCTGGTCTTGAACCTAGTCCTGCTAGGCAGAGCTAGAGGTCTCTGCTCTACCGTCTCTTCCTGTACCACCTGAGCCAGAGATCTGCGCTCCTCTATCTGGTCCTACTCTGCTTGAGCCAGAGAGCCTCCTTCTCCTGCCTCCTTCCAAGCCTAATGAAGGTCTCCCTCTCAGTTGCCACTGACGTTGGCCACCTGCCACGCCACCTGAGGATCTCCGTCGCCGGCCTTCAGATCTGCTTTTCACTGTTGACCTCCTGGTTGACCTCCAGAACTGCTCAGTCTTCATCGTCAGCCTCCCGGTTGACCTCCAAACTGCTCTGTCTTTGCTTTACTGCCAACCTCCCGATCAGCGTTGTCCCTGCTGCCTAAGCCCCTAAGTCATGCCTTGTTGTCTAACAGGCCCCCTAAACAGGTGGAGTGGCAGGTGTTGGACTCGTGTGCTTTGATTTGGATTCTTGTGCTCCTGATTTTTCTGCAGTTTCATACTCTCATGGGTAACTATCTGTGCTTGGAGGTAATTCCTGCTGCACCGGTGAACGCCTCTGAAATTAAATGATTTGCTCAAATTATGTTTTTTCTCGTGCACCACTTTTGACAGAAAACTAATTGTGTACTTTAGAATTTCCAGACCATAAATGTTCCTTTGTATATTGGTGAGTTCATGTGAAGAAACGGCTCTGGAGACTGACAGGGCACAAACTGAAGACAAGGCAATATTTCGTTAGTATGCACAGGACAAGTTTGCAAGAGAAGAGTATAAAAGCTAGTCTGTTTAAGACACTGAGTATGCTGATAATCTGGCAAGGTCTGGATGGCTAGTCCCTTTGTACTGTGGCTGATTAGGTTGCTGAATAACAGGTGGTTCGATCAGGAAATCGAAACGCTTCAGCTCCATCCCAGAGTGGCGGAGAATCTCCTGCACACCTCCAGCTCTCAAGGAAATCAAAAACATTTATAGAGCAGTGAAGACTACTGCTATTTTTAACCTTTTCAACTTCTTTTTAGCCTTATTTTAATTTCCTAAACAAGCTTTGGCTCTTGGCAGCACACATGTCTAAATAAGAATTTATTCTAAATGCATTGTGTGGTTGAAACAAATTTACACCATTACATTACACCATCACGACACCATTTTGTGGTATGAATTGGTATATTACACTAAAGTACAGCCCTAGTTCAACTTTGTTTGATATCTCTTTAACACCAAACTGATGTTTTTGACTAAAGTCAAAGCGGTTGTTTCGTTATATTATTTTGATAGCGTTAGTTAATTTTGAAAGGCTAGAAACAGTTTTTAAATGCATTAATTTACAAAACATACCTTTAGTGTGAAGGCAAAATGAGACAATTCTCATGGTTACATTTTATTATTTCAAAACCTTTCAGACAGTCAAGTTGTGTTATATCATGCACACCACATGGATTAGATTTCTACAAACTGCATAATCGTTGCCCTAATCAGAACCATGTGCATGCATGCATGTGGAACAAATGTTTCCTCTTTCTCCTTTTGTCTCTTTTATTTGCTTCCATTATTCCAGTGCCTCATTGATGAATTGGATTCCAAATGTCTTTCCCTGAAAAGTTGCACTAAGAGGTATTGATTTAATATTCTGAAATTGGAAAATCTGTTGTTATATTGTTAAAAACTGTCAGAATTATGTACAAGTTGCATATGTAGCTTCAAACAAAATTCGTTTTTTCTCACTGAGTTACTCCCTTTATGTATTTTAGTTTTTCTAAGTCAACCATACGATTTATTTAAACTAAATACGGTTTCTTTTCCCATAATGGTTTAACTTATTGGCAAATTCAGGAGTCCGTGACGATTGAGTATAAGAGCATGTGTTAAATTGCATACAGATGTGTTGAAGTGTGTGTGTGTGTGTGTGTGTGTGTGTGTGTGTAAGCAAAATGAAAAAAGATTAAAGCAGATGGATTCTTCTCATTCATATTTGGGCCTGGTTGGATATGTTCATAGTTAGGAACTGGGTTTAACTTGATCACCTTGATTGATAACTTGATCAGAAAGACACCACAAATCGCTCCTTCCTCAGTAGGTGCAGCAGCACCGGCGTAACTTTGTGCTGAACACTGGGGAGGTCAAGATCTCTGTCTAAATAAATAAATAAATCTGGGTAAATTCCCAGATGATTAAACATGCAACTATTTTGCTGGTAATACTTGAAATGAGTAAAGAAAATCAACAGCCTATTTATGCAAGATAATTCATAATTTTGTTGGGGGGGTTATTTTGGTTGGGTCTGATTATTTGGGGGGTAATAACCCCCCTAAACCCCCTGGAAATTACACCCCTGTGCAGCAGCAAAAATAAAAAAGAATGAATGAGCATTATGGCTATCAGTAATGGTGTTAGCTAACTAGCTATCCAGCATAAATACATTGATTAGCGTGCTGCTGTGACATTAGCTTTAGCTCAGATATTTGACAGACAGTTCAGGTTCCAGCAGTGTCTTCTAGGGTTGCCAACTTTTTAACTATAAATTAAGGGACACTCTGAAGGGCCAGAAGCACAATGCACAGTCAACTGAGCATAGTGTATGCACTGTAAGTTCATATTCTTATAACAAAAATGTCAATACCTCATCTAAAACAATAAAGAAAGATAAATATAACATAAATTACATGGGGTTTTCCTTTGAAAAATAACCAAAAAACAAAAGATATTGTTTTTTTAAACATGAAATATTGTAAATACAGGCTTCAGTTACCCAGTTTAATATGCTACGCAGATCAAATGGCACCTTATTTTGATGAATTACGCATTACTCTTCATATCTGTGTGCCTGTACACAAAAACTAATCTGATACAATTCCTGTCAAATCAGATTTGGTATTTCGAAGAGTGTCATCTGTTGGTCAGAAAGTGGCATTGGCGGTAACATCAATATACGGGAGGTTTAATGTAGAATAAGGGACGAACCAATTTTGCTCATTATACGAGATACCCCGGCTAAAACAGGATAGTTGGCAACCCTAATGTCTTCTCACTCAGTTTTTTCCCCATTGTTGGTAGTAAAGGAGGTCCATTGGTTCATCTTTGAACTTGTCCCTCTGTCCCTCCCACTCACGAACATCAAGTAGTAATAAATAGTAATAAATGCATGAACTAGATTTTCTGCATCACTTTTGCTTTATTTGGGTCCACTTGTTGCCCTAATATAAATGGATATACTGTATGGGAGATTTACAGTTTCCACTCCCTCCACATTCTTTTTTCAAGTTCTCAGACTCCGATGACACCATGTTGGTTTCTGCACTAATGTCCTGTAACTGAACAAAATAAAATCACTGTTAGACATACATCACTTGTCTACTTTCATTAAGACAAATAATACAATATAGCATTCAAGGTTTACATTTTAAAAATAAAAGTATGTTGACTTCTAATGACTAATTAATGTCTGCTAGTTTTTATTCTTTATCTATGGAGTTCAGGGATTTGTTATACAGTGTTGGTATGAATCTTTAATAACGTAATAGTTTGCCTACAGACTGGCCAATATGGTGTGATTGTTCTTATTACAATTGTAATAAGAGATATCAGATCTCCCATAATCTCAGGAAATAGAAAACTACTGTAAAAGCATATTGATTCCAAGACAAGTTGTTTGTCCATTTATCTAATGTCAGAGGCTGGGCTTCTCTCATTTTTCAGTTTTGTGCCTCCTTTCTCTTTCTTGAGACCCCAAAAATATCTTCCATCTTATTGGACATTTAATTTCATGGACATTTCTCATTTCCTAAAATGCTTCTGAGACAGAGGAGACACAGGTGTATGTTTTTGTAAGTGGTTTTACAATGTAGACAAGGAGCAACAAAAAGTTGGAATATACAAATCATGAGGACAATAAAGTCAGAGATTTATTGTATTCTTAAGTTTTAGCTATTTGAGGTCATTTTGAAGTGAGTGTGATAAGACGAAAAACAATAAATCTACATGCACATTAGCGCTTAGTAAGTCTATAGCAAACACTTGCAAATAAAGTTTTTCTATGAAATGTGGTTTAAGCTGTAAAAAAGTGTTTCTTTAAACTGTCCATGAGAAATAAAAATGTTTTGGAAGTATCTGCCATGTGTAGCATAGTAAATTTACTGTTAGTTTGAAATAATTGAGTAACATGAGACATTAATACCAAAGAACAAATAAGAATGCAAAAAAGACACAATAAACAGTAGAGCACAGTAAAAATAGTGCTTATTTATTTGTATACCTTATATAGCTGGCACAGAGTGAAAGTGAAATTAGATAGAAGCAAGTGACCGTCCAGCAGTTCAGAGTGAAGGCTCAGGGGTAAACTAATAGGTCTCTTTTACTTGTATTAATCAGTGGCTTAATGCTGGATAGCCAGCCAGAAAACATGTTAACATACCTATAACATGGCTGGAAAACATGGGCCCATCTCTTTCTTCTGAGAAGAGTGCTGTCACTTGTTAAAGTTACAGTATAGTTCTTACTGGGTCTTGTGCCAACTGATTTTCAACGTTCCATAAATGTCCCTGCACAGTTGCACCCTGAACATGATAAATCTTAGAACTTCAAAATCCCCCAATGCATCCAAATTGTAGCACAGAATTGTTTTAAAAAGCAACTGCTAACCAGTTTTGAATCCAACAGTCTGAATTCAAACAAAATTCAACAATTCAGGATTAATTTTTTTGATAGTTTGTTTTGATTCAAATCTAAATATAAACCTACCGCCTTTACTAGCACTGTGTAATGAAGAAAACGAAACTATCTGGGTAACAAATGAAAAGTAATTTCAAAAAATTAGCTTTTACAAATTTGTCTATCGGAATAAATTATAATTACATTAGAGAACTTTAAACATTTAACCCATTTTCATTTCTAAATACATTCCATTTGTATAACTTTTACAACAATTTGATAACACTGCAATATTTTTGCAATGTAATTTTTTTCTGAAGATGCCGGTGGGCGACATTCTGGTCCAATATTCAGTCACTCCGTGCGTATTTTACGCCTTATGTGTAATAATGACAGATGTGCACCAGGGGCAGTGATGCAAACAGCTGGAGCGGAGGGTGCTGCTGGCGGAAAAGAGAACTGTAGTACAGAGAAGAGCAGAGCGCAGGATGGGAGGACAGACCGTATTTTTCATCTTCGCCCTCCTTCGCCTGCAGACGCTCTTTCTTCCACTTTGTGCGCCTGTTTTGAAACCAGATCTTTACCTGAGTCTCGGACAAGCGCATGGCTGAGGCGATGGTGTGTCGCTCCAGCACCGACAGGTAGTGGCACTTCTGAAAGCTTTGCTCCAGAACCTGCAGTTGCTCCAGGGTGAATGCGGTACGGACCCGACAGCTTTTTTCTTCCGAGCTCTGAAGCTGCGTAGCACACAGCGCTCTGGCCATAGGGCTGTTGTTTTCACTTGAGGTGCGATTGTGTAGCTTTCTGGATTTATTTCTGGAAGTATGACTTCCTGAAAGAGAATGATAAATTATTATTTCACTTGTGAATACATTATTACATTTAAAGTTAAATTCTCAGGCCTCAGAGAGTTTTATTCTCACCCGGAGCTCCTGTGTCCCCATTACGTATTTTTTCCCCTGTAAACTTCGTTGGGTCCAAAATATCTTCCACGGAAAACGATGTTTTGTGGATGAGCGGCAATTTGGCTTCAGCTGGCTGCATTTCAGCTTGCAGTGGTCCGCTAAGGGCACAAGTAATCAGTGTTGGTGTCTGTGCTTATATGTACTACCTCTTCGAACACCACCGGGGCGCTTTGAAATTTACATGTCATTCAAAAAGATACCCAAATGAAGCAATGCGTCTTCCAGAAACAATTGCACCCAGCGCCCTCCATGTGAGGACGATCTGTGGGACCCTCGGGTACTTCAAAATGTAAATGTGAGGCCCCAGGGTTGGGGGGGTGTGGTGTGGTGTGGTGTGGTGTGGTGGGGCAGTTATTTATTGCTCCGGATCCGGTTAAAATGTGCCTTCTTTCTTTCAGCTCGTGTTCCTTATCGTTGCTTGGCAAGTTATTGTTTGCAAATAGGGGATTTTCCGCTGTTAGGACACGTACATGGTGGTTGTTATGCTAATTTATTGAGTCATCACAGGGAAAGTTTCAGCCTTTTCCTTCCTTGTATTCCACTTTTCAGGGTGCCATTTGTCTTTTAGAGCTTATGTTTTATTAGCTTGTGGGTTTAATTAGAAGGCACAGACAACTTTATGACAGCCATCGGATCATCGCAGACTGATCGTGTGCAGCCCTTCTCGTTAGAAAGACTGTTAAGATGTGAAGATAGATAAGTTTTCCATCACTCTTTCTGTTAATTATTTTATGTACCGGTATTTGGTGTTAAAATGCTTATTAAATCTTAAAAAAATCTAATGTTATATCTATCTATCTATCTATCTATCTATCTATCTATCTATCTATCTATCTATCTATCTATCTATCTATCTATCTATCTATCTATCTATCTATCTACGGTATCTATCTATCTTGTGAGTTACTCACAAAACAGAAAGAATTCAGCATTTTTTAAACTGAACTGACTAAACTGTTGATGACTTCACTAAACAGGTAACCCTAAATATCAATATATGCACATGATGCTGAGTGTAAAAAATGGCTTATCTTCATTATCAAAACGCTCTTGTGCCTTTCCTAACTATATTTCTACACTTAGTTATTCAAATTAACTAGATATATTGTATGTACAAATAGAAAGAAGTTAACCTTAAACGCAAATGTCAGTAATTGATCACCTTAAAAAATTTATATTGTACTACCAGTGCACTTTTTTGGTGTTGTTTAAGATACTCAAGGCACTCATGTTTAACTGTACCATCAGACTTAAAATATTAACTTTGATGTACTCTTGACTTAATAAAGACTAATCACTTACTATTTTAAACATCTAATGAAAGTTCCTGCAACATATAATTTCTTAAATTATGTTTACTTGAACAGAAATCTTGTTTATGCAAACAAATGCAAACAATTACCTTAAAAAAAACCAACAAATGTTACTCACACTATTTCTGATATGTCATGCCATTAAGGCCAATACATGATTAAGACTCATATGCACACCCAAGGCAGACAGCGTTTATCATTTCAAAGCTTTTATTTTCTACAAGGAGAGAGGAGAGTGTGATTGGTCACATAGCATAGAAGTTGGAGGACCTCACGACTGAAGGATACATCAAGGAGTCTCCTTGGCGGAAGACCAAACAAGAAATCAATGAACCACCCTCTTTCATATACAGTGGAGTAGATGGACTTTCTGTTTATGTAGTCTCTTCTACATATGTGTGGCCTCTGCACCCTTATTGGCAATCATCAACTGCATCTGTCACACAGCTGAGACACCAAGAGATGGACAGCAGCAGCAGCGGATATGACTTTCTCACAGCTGTTTGGCCAGGAGATAAAGGTACTGGCCCTGTGTACACATGGTGCTCAGTACTTTTAATATGCTACTGCGTGTTGATGACTATGACATATCAAACTTGTCTAAGATCTCCCAGAAGCTATTTTGGTTGGCCATGTACCACAGGAACATCAACACCTTCTTTGTCACAGGAACTCTTGCGACAGCTCTTAACTGGGTTCTTTTTGTAAGCTCTTCTCCTGCAGCTTTGTAAGGAGGTATTCAAACTGTGGCTTGGTGACTCACAAGCGACGTGCAAAGGTTTTGCTATCCATGTCAAGCATGAGCTGCTACTCTGTCCCAGTGTTCAAGAGTAGGGATGCACCGATACCGATACTGGTATCGGGTATCGGGGCCGATACTGTAAAATGTGTGTGTACTCATACTCGTAAAAGTTAACCGATACCATGAACCGATACCAACTTATTTCATTAATCAGAGGGTGGCTTGTCATTTCTGTTGTAGTTTTTTAGATTGGCCACTAGAGGAACATTCCGCGCTAAACAGGCACAGGGTTAGGCGAGTGAGACTGGCGACTCCAGATAAAAAAGAGAAACTGGAGGCTGCTGTAGCTAGACTAAACAAAATGTCAGCAGTGTGGACCGGAACAGCCAAATTTAACTCAGGTTTTATCGCTCTGGATGACCAGCCAATGCCGGTCGTGGAAAATATAGAATTGCATTGTCTTCTCAGCATACTCGAGCTGCGATATGAAATTCCCAACTGCCCATACATCAGGGAGATAATGGTGCCAAAACTTTCTGAAGAGGTAAAGACAAGCAGTGTGTCAGTCTTTGGTTTAACGGCACAGTAGACTGATGAGGAGTTTGTTCGTCAATGCCAAATACTTTTGTTATTTTGTTTGTTTGTTTACAATATGGACACTGCAATAATTTAAAAGTTTATTCTATTCTCAAACCTAATTTGTATTTATTTTATTCCAAACAAAAGTGTTTATTTATTATTCTGAAAGCTCAAGACAGTGCCAATAGTTCAGTGATATTTTGTAAAATTACAATGTGGAGACTCTGCAATCATTTAACAGAAGTGCTTATTTTTCACTTGAAATTTTTTTGTGGTCATTTTTATTAAGATTTTATTTTTTTATCGGCAGGGAATATAATAAAACCTGTCTTCCAATTAATTGTATTAATTGTATTTATGTGCGTGAGTGTGTGTGTGTGTGGTAGAAGTATCGTTTTTCTGTACTCTGTATCGGCAAGTACTCAGATCCAAGTATCGGTATCGTATCGGTTTGAAAAAATTGGTATCGTTGCATCCCTATTCAAGAGGAAACATTGTGTGAACCTCTAGTGTTGTCTTTATAAACAAAAAATGAAGAAGAGAAAAACAAAAGTAGAGAGAAATTGTTATCAACATGTGTGTGCTTTTTGAATGAAACAGTCCATCTGCTGATAGAAAAGCTACTTTAAAAAAACTGCAGCTAACAAGACATCAGCGAGTATTAATTAAATTGATTTGTTTGTTTTTTTATATTCTTTGCTACATTTTTATATACAAAAATGTTTCCTTTCTATGAAATTTTGATCACTAGCAGCCCTCAACTCACGCATTCATCCTCTCATGAACCCACAAATGGTGTGTTACAATGAAATGAAAAGTATGTTTTCTGCTGGAAATATAAAAAGAAGCAACATATGTGACCTCTGTAATGTCTCCTCGGGTTCTTTAGATGAATGGATGGGGTCAGGTCAGTTTTGCAGCAACAGCCCCTTTTTTCAGCATTTACATTTATGACAAACAGCAACAAAGTAGAATGGTTAATTCTCATGGGCAACCAGCACAAGCCCTCTGTTATTCTGAGGATTACCCACAATTTGTTTTCCTTACTGTATATATTAACATTCTGTTGAAAACAGTCTAGTTTTCCTTTTCCCCCCACTAAGTTATATGTCACTATAGCTAATACTAACTAATGTAAGTTGATTACAGCAACCAACCAACCAACCCAGTGATATCACATTCTGTACAAACAGAAAATGGTGCCAAACATGTTCTAAAAACTTAATCTGTAAACAGTTATGTCTTAAATCCAGCTTCACGGATGGTGTTAAATCTATGGCAGTTTTTTAGAGGAGGTGTTCGTGTTGTAAATTAGCCTTACATGTGGTGTTTCATGTCCACTTTCAACAATTAAAATACATTTAGACCACAAAAGAGAACAATTGCCCCTATTTCAACATTCTTGGTGACAAAGTTGTTGTAAAAATGTTGATGACAAAAATTATGTGCAATTTTGAATAATTTGTTTTACAAATCAAAGTGTTCTGTGCCAAGAATCTTTATAAACAAAACAGAATGAATTAAACCAATTGGTACCTTAACCTTAACTCACACTGAAAGGCAGGTCCACTTTTTGTTGCAGACACCTCAAGAAGGTTGGCCAGTTGTAGACAGAAAAACTGTGTTTCAGTCCAGATATAGTTGACAACAGGTAGTGCTCAGATTCACAGCGAAATAGAAGGAAACAGTTGCCTACACCAAAAGAAAAGTGGCCAAAGACCATTTCTCTCTCTTTATTCCTTCTGATTTTTCTCTAGTTTTGATTACAGTACATACAGCCCATTTTAGGTTGCACAGGTAGTCCAGGATGACGCATTCATGCAATGCCATAGGAAGAAGGCTTGCTGTGTCTCTCAGCACAGTCTCAAGAATTTGCTAGTGACAGGCTAACAAGGAGAGCTCAACAGAGCTGTAAATGGTATCAGCTAAGCTGCAGAACTAGTATCTGCTCTTTTGTGTCTAGAGGTACAGAACATACACTGCCACAAAAATGACCTCCAGCTGGCTATTCATGTGCATGATTTCTCCACAAGGTCTGCATGAGGGCCCAAATGTCTTAGAGGGAGCTGTGCCCACAGCATGTACGTTAATTGACATTCCCCAGAGAATATCAGTTTTTGTCTCAATGGAACCTCATTGTCTCCACAGACGACAGTTCATTAACAGTTGGGGGCGACCGTGGCTCAGGGGGTTGGGAAGCGCATCTGTCACCGGTTCGATCCCCGGGCTCTCTGTCCTGGTCGTTGTGTCCTTGGGCAAGACACTTTACCCTACTTCCTACTGGTGTTGGCCAGAGGGGCCAATGGCGCAATATGGCAGCCTCGCTTCTGTCAGTCTGCCCCAGGGCAGCTGTGGCTACCACCGTAGCTTGCCTCCACCAGTGTGTGAATGTGAGAGTGAATGAATAGTGGCATTGTAAAGCGCTTTGGGTGCCTTGAAAAGCGCTATATAAATCCAATCCATTATTATTAACACATTTTTTGTTATCAGGGAAATGCTGACCTCTACCTCTTGTTGGAAAATCCCCCCCCCCCCCCCTTTTGATCCTTTGAGATTTGTCTTGAAAATGCATCTCTGAAATTAAATACAAAAACATTCTATAACCAGTGATTAATTGTGGACTCCTCTGTGACACTTGTTGTAAATGCATTAACAATAAAATTAGAAAAACAGTTGGAATTTGCAAATAGCATGTTTGTGGTGCCATTTCTTTGGGTTTATGGGTCTTTATTTCATTATACCTGAACCGGTTTCTTTTGGTGTTTTTTCATGCCTTTAGTTCTGAGCTATGTTCAAGCTCCTGGCATGCAATTGTCACGGCTCTGGGTCAGTTCTGACCCAGCATTTTGGGTTTTCATGTTTTGGTTTGATTTTGTATTTTTGTTTATTTTCTTGATCTATTGTCAGGCTATGAGGATGATGATGATGATGATGATGATGATGATGATGACGATGATGTTTAGTATGTTCCAGCTTATTCTGGTTTAGGTTTAGTTCTGCCCATGTAAAGTCCGTGTTTCTTAGTCTGCATCTTTGTGTATTGTTTCCTGTTTTATTTTGAAGGTTTACATCTTATGTCAGTATGTCTAACTTCACTCCCCCTGTCTTGTTAGCCCTAATCTCTCCCAGTTGTGTCTCCCTCCTGTTTTCCATTCTCTGATTACTCCCCTGTGTATATAAGCCCTGTGTTTGCCTTTGCTCAGTGTTGCGTTGTACCCTCAGACTTGCTTGTGTGTTTCAGTTTCCAGTGATTCAGTGTCAGTTCGTGTTTTGCTTTCTCACCAGCAATAAAGCTGAGGTTTTGAGTTTCAATTCAGTGTTCGAGTCCTACATTTGGATCCTCCTCTCCATCCCTCCGCACACAGAGCCCTAACAGCAATGGTTTTGAGCTCAGCATTAATTATGCTTTGGGTTCCTTGTGTTTGTCAGTTGTGCTTATAAATTTCTTATACATTTGCTCTACTCTGCTCCCTATTAATTCCCCATTGTATTATTTTGTTTCTAGTTTAGTCATAAATTACCTTACATTTGTTCCACTCCTGTTCTCTCTCTGTGTTTCATCCTTGTTTATTTACTTTTTGTCTAGGTGTCAGTATCTGTTTAAGTGTTTATGCTTCCTGTTTTATTTTGATGGTTCCTTTTCTTGCATATATTATGTTCAGTTTTTCTTCCAATGTCTCATTATGCCTAATTTGTTCCTGCTGTGTCTTGTTCTCCCAAGCGGTCTTTACTTGCCCTACCACCCTCCTGTGTATATTAGACTTGTAGTCAAGACCGCCTAAACCAAGCCCAAGACAATACCAAGACCAGAGGGTATCGAGACCAAGAGCAAGACAGACCGAGTCAAGACCAAGACAAAGTCGAGACGAGACTGAGATAAAAAAGTCTTTAAACTACAGCCAGATGCTGCTTCGTTTACGGGTGTCAGGCATATTTATGTGTTTTTGCGATGCACTCTCACAGCCCTCCTCACCGCTGTCTACTGTTTCACTCACTTACCGAGGAGACAGACGCACGCTCCACTTGACTGTCGCATCTCTCATCCTCTCCGTTTTTCACATAATGATATTATCCAATATCCTTGCATGTGATTGGCCAAAATATGGAGTGATTGGAGCATAGCTGAGCCACTGTGTGAGAGTTGAGCAGCGAAAGGAAATTAAGTGAGGAGCTGGCTCTCGCTCAGTGGGAGTCGACTCTTCGGATTCACTACAAAGCACTCTCTAAGCACGGCTCTTAGAGCTGATGCTTTTGTGCATGACACATTATCGAACGTTACGTTGTGTGTCATGGATACTGTTTACTCCAAATCTCCCGACCACTATGTCGATCTGAGACAGCAATTCCAAGACAAGACCGAGATCAAAGTCCGTCGAGACCAAGACAAGACCAAGACCACGTAAAAGTGGTCTCGAGACCAAGACCGGTGAATCCTGAGCCAGAACAGCTGCAGTCCTTGCCTCCAGAAGGGTTGGCTGTATGCTCTACAAGCAGCCCCAGCCTCTGGCATCTCCAGACCACCCTGTGTTGTGTGGGTTTGGGGTTATGTTTTTTTTTGTTGTTGTTTTTTTTGTTTTTTTGCCTTCCCAGAATATCCTGTGAGTCTTCTCAGTCAGCCCCACTCTCCTGTTAAACCACTGGTGGGTTCTAGTCACTGTCACTGGTCCCCAGCCAGGCCACCAGAGGGTCTCCACCTTCAGTTCCAGTGGCAGGCTCCAGATAGTTTCCTCCTTCAATGCCATTGCGGGCCTCATCCCCAACCATCAGCTGGGCTCCACCTCACCTGTTGACCTCATTCCCTATCTCGTCACTTTTTCTTCCTCCATTCGTTCTTCCACAGGGTAATGTAGGGTGACCAACCATCCTCTTTTTTTGCACTTGTTGACTTGTAAAAGCTTATATGATATTTTTTATTTCACCATTCATTAACTCATTCACTGCCAGCCATTGGCAGTGAATGAGTTAAACCCATTGACTCATTCACTGCAATTGACGGCTATAGACGTCAATGGCAGTGAATGAGTTAACTGCACGGAGAACATCGTTTAAGTATGTTAAAATTTTCTTTAAACAAACAGTATTATTAAAGTTCTTCAAGACTGGGCCGAGTGTCCTCTTTTTTGGAAGTCTAAATATGGTCACCCTAGGTAATGTCATCTTTGTTGCCAGTCGATTGGGAATAAGCCAATTCCGAATTTTTGGTTAATTTTGCTGAGAAAAACAAGTCTGTGAGCACAAGGAACACTCAAAATCCAAAGAAACATATGTGTGGATGCTTTGCTGGTGACATTGTGAAGGGACACTGAACCAGTATAGCTACCACAGCATCCTGCATTGACATGCCATCCCATCCAGTTTGCGTTTAGTTGAACCAGTTTGACCAAGAAGGAGAGTAATGCTGTGCTAGATGGCCTGGCCTCCACAATCAACTGATCTAAACCCAATTAAGATGGTTTGGGATGAGATGGACCACAGAGTAAAGGCAAAAGGGCCAACAAGGGCTGAGCATCTCTGGGAACTCCTTCAAGTATCTACCTCATGCAGCTCATTGAGAGAATGCCAGGTGTGGGCAGTAATCAAGCAATCTATTTTGAAGAATCTAAAATATAAAACATGCTTTGAGTTATTTCAAACGTTTTTCTTTACTATATAATTCCATATGCATTCATTCATAGTGTTGATGCCTTCAGTGAGAATCTGCAATGTAAATACTCATGAAAGTAAAGAAAAACAATGAGGTGTGTCCAAACTTTTGACTGGTAGTAAATTTCATTTAAGACGTAAAGACTATTTTTAAACTTGTTGAATTAGATCAGATACCCACAATTAGAAAACTAAAATATTTCAACTCCTACATGGATTTTACAATTTACATTTTAAAATTTTAAATGAAAATTTTCCAATTAATGATTTTATTAGGCTGAGACTTGAAGTTGATTCAAATGGTTGTACTGTTATAGTGAAAGTAAAAAAAATAAAAATAAATAGAGAGAATAATCACGATTCGACTGTTTCTAATGAATAGAGAACAACAAAACAAACAAAAACAAAAAAACCCAACTTTAACCTAACATGATTGTTTATGCTGCCCTTTAAATGTACAGCTGGATGTAATTTGTGCTTTTGATTGAGAATGGTTTGCCTTTGTTTGTTAGTTTTTTGGTAATTTTGTGTATACAAGTTGAGTACAACTTCACAAATTTGAATTCCTGTGGCGCTGATTCACTAACCGGAAGCTGTCATCTTCTCGCGATGTTTTTTGTTGTTATTGATTCGAAACATGGCGTCCGAGGTAGAGGCGGGCATTGCTACTGCAGCCGAACCTGAGTCCGGAGAAGGGTATGTGCGCCTGATGCAACAGTTTTATTGTATAGAATTTTTAGGTCATATTGCGGATTATATGTGTACATATAACCCGCATTAATTAGCATTAACGTTCTGTTTTTATCAGAAACAATGTTAGCAAACTGGCTAAACTTGCTAACTAGCGTTAGCTTTTCTTAAACTTACAGCTTAAACGCTAATGTTAGAGTTTAAGCTGGATTTATGGTCCCGCAAATGTGTCCATCCGCGTACACGTTTCCCAACATCTGCATCTGCAGGTCCATAATTTCCACTGTAGTACAAGCGTGTACAACACCGGAATAGAGCTTACCGGGGACCATTAAACCGTGCCAAAACCCAAATATCAAAAATTATACTACGAGTAGCACAGAGTGTGGTTGCAGTGACACTTTTTTTAAATTGTTTTATGCATTCGATTTCTATTCAGGTTTAACTTCGCTTTTCTCCGTCGCTAGCTAACGGACCAACAACAACACATGCGAGAGTGTCTCATAGACCGGTTGTAAGACATTGCACACCGCCTCCATCTGACAGCATAGCTCAATGCTCAGCGGCCATAAATTCTGCTTAAATTCCTGACCTACCGAAAAGCGTACGCAGACGGACACATAAAGCCAGTTTGAAAGAGAAAGCAGCTTTACACCAACAGACCCTACACTGCGTGGTCTGCTGACAAACGCGTAAAATCTGAAAATTATAACTGAAGACCTTTATGTGGAAAATAGCAATTTTCTTTAGCAGTATGCTTTTGATTAAAATAAAAACTAACAAAGGGTAAACAAGTGAGCATGTACTAGCTGAAATAAGATCCCTTCATGGATGGGTAAACTTTGGTTTTCCTTTAAAAAAAAATAGACATTTATATTATAAAGTTAATAGAAATGTTGTTATTGCAGTTCTCTTATGGCTGCTTTTGCATGTATAATAATTGTTGGATCATCTGATTTGTCCATTGATGTTCAGGGAAACTGCATTTGGAGTGCTACCGACCATGGAGACTGAGTCATCTAATGGCAAAGAGGTAATGGTACTGAGTTATATAACTGCTAAGGCTTTGTTTTGTAAATTCTTGCTTTTAATTATCTGAGTTTGATTATTTCAGGAGGCAGCTGGTGAAGGCTCAGAGGCTGCTGACGCTCTCACTGGATCAGGAGATGAGGAAAGTGGCAGGCAGCTGGGAGAGGTGGAGCTGCAATGTGCTTTGTGCATGAAGTGGTTCACCGCTGACACATTTGGCATCGGCACAGAGTAAAGCTATTATTCGGTAGCTGGTCAGTACAATATCAGCAGCTGTGTAACGGTCCTGACAGCTTTCATGCTCCAGTCTTTCTCCTCCTCTACAGGACCTGTCTGCCCTTTATGACCAATTATGTGTTTCACTGCAACGTGTGCCATCACAGTGGTAACACATATTTTCTCAGGAAACAAGCAAGTATGTGTGCCATGTGCTTTAACCAGCTAATAACCTTTCTGAAGCTTTAAGATCATAACTTACTCTGTGTTTTGAATGACTGACAAAGCGCTTTTGGTTTCTCAGACCTGAAAGAGATGTGTCTCACAGCTCTTGCTAACCTGACATGGAGATCCAGAACACAAGACGAGCATCCAAAGACCATGTTCTCTAAAGACAAGGTGTGTGTAACTGTTTTTGGCTTTTCCAATGATATTACACTTATAGGATAGCCATTAGTCTTATAAGTAGGTGTATCAAACTGTTGCCTTCCTATCCCAGACATAGTAGATGTTCATGGAACAGTTTTAAATTCTGAGTAATGCTAATCTTTACTTAAATTACTGTTGTTGAGTTCGTTTCCTGACGCGCACTGAGTATATGAAAACTGAGGGTCAGGCAGTAAAGCAGGTCATCTACCACCTAAAAGAGCCATCTCCAGCTCCTTCAATATTCCTAAGGGTTAAAGGATAGACTATAGAACTGTATTAAAGTGGGTGTGAATGGGTGAATGAGGTTTGTGTTATACAAATTCCAGTCCAGTTAATTTCCTAAATCATAATGGGAAATGAGTACAAACATGTATAAACACACACTGGTGGATGGTCATCTCAGAGGAGCCATGGGAGGTCAGACGGTAGTGTACCTTTTGTACCAGTTTTAAGCTGGGAAACATGTGGCCAGTTACATCAGAAGGGGAGCTGAATGTAAAATCCTTTACAAATAAATTAAGTGACTAAATTAAGTGGGAGGCAGATGATCCGCTGTGGTGACAACCTGTTAAAAGGGAGCAGGGGGAAGAATTCAAGCTTATGGACATTTATGTGAAAGAATTATTGTTTACCTTTTTTTAACTTGTTGAAGCCCTCCTAAATTGTAGGATTAATTAATTTTCAATTTTCCTTTTTATTTTCTTTTGTTACAGGATATCATCCCATTTATTGACAAGTACTGGGAGTGCATGACAACTCGACAAAGACCCGGGAAGCTCACCTGGCCAAACAATATAGTGAAGACGATGGTACAGTGACTGCTACAGTCCATTACACAGAAAATATAGGCAGTTATGCTTTAAATTCTTTTTTTATTAAAAAACAAAACAAAAGACAAACATGTCCATGTGAAGACAGCACAGTTAGGAAAAGAATCAGAATACTTTAATAATCCGTAAGGGAGTGATGTGGGTTACAGTTGCTTCAAGACAATAACAGTAACAGACTAAATTAATTAAATAGTACAATAAAGTTTAAAAATGTAAGAAATATCACTTAAATATACAAATAGCTCAATTTAAATATTAAGAATATTACAGAGGTGAAATATATATGATTGACATTTACCTTTAACCTGTTAAACTTTGTCATTTGTTATTTTACTGTAGAGCATGTGCAAAAGGGTGTAACTGTTGCAGTGTGCACTGTACATTAGATGGAGGAGTTGTACAGAGAGAGAGCCACATGGAAGGAATGATTTTCTGTGTCATTCAGTGGTGCATTTTGATAATCTCACTGTCTTACTGAACATGCTCCTGTGACTGGCCAGCCTCTCTGGCACCAACCTAAGGAAGTCCAGCTCCATCCCCACAACATTAATGGCCTTGTGGATGACCTTATTGAGTCTGTTGGCATCTGCGACCCTCAACCTGCTGCCCCAGCATGCAACGTCATAGAGGATGGCACTGGTCACAACAGACTCGAAAAAGTCCTGAGCATTGTCCACCAGATGTTGAAAGACCTCAGCCGCCTCAGAAAATAGTGTAGAGTGCAGTGATGTTTTTAACCCAGTCCAGTTTATTATCTATGTGTACTCTGAGGTATTTATAGAAATGTTGTTTAACCATTCTTGTAACTATCCACCCTGCTGCACTGCTATATCATGACCAGGTATCCTCATATAAATAAATATGTAATGATTATTGAAATGTTGTAGTATTAGTATTGAGTAGAACTTTTATTTTCCAGTGCAAAGAGCGCGATGTTTTCCTGGTGAAGGAACACCCTGATCCAGGCAGTAAAGACCCTGAAGAGGAGTACCCTAAATTTGGCCTTTTGGACCAGGTATTTTATTCTGTTATTTGTTGCACACTGGAGGGGCATTTGTTGCATTTTTAAAAAAATACAGTATGTAAAATATGTATTTCTTGTGTAGGACCTGGGAAACATTGGACCCTCATATGACACACAGAAACAGACTACTGGTACTCCCATGGCTGGTGGGCTCAATGGTAAGGGTGCAAAACAATATTCCAAACTGTAATAACGATAAGCACAGATTAGTCCTGTTATATAACATTGTGTGTTAAAGAAAAAGAGGCTAAAATATTTGCAGGTGGTTTCACACCCACAGTTTGATTCGTTTTTGGTTCACTTGACATTATTATAAAATAAACAGACATTTTGGATAGATTTAACAGCTGTCATCCTGCATGCAGCAACAACTCTCACAGTTGCACATGTAAAGATAACATTTCGGAGATGTCACAGCAGATGATGGTGCACTTGATCGACATTGACATGTTTATCATCATTAACAAGAAACTTATTGCAGGCATTATAATCTGGCTCTGGCTCAGCCAGCATATAATGTTTATAACTCTGTAGCAATCAGAATTATTGTCTGAAGGCCATGAGAAATGCCCAACAGATTTCCTTTTCCAAGTGGATCATTATGGCTGAAGAGGTTCAGTGTTTTTAGTGCGTATGTCCAACAGGGTTGGATGTATATTTATATCCATATATAAGTCACACTCAAGAGAAAAGAACATAATCAGGAGTACTCACGAATCAGAAGGAAAAGATATGATCACACAGGTGGTCCATTAATGTTGTGAAGGAGGTCATGCTGAACATTGAAGTGTCAGAGGAGGATGTTAGGAATGGGGTGAGATGGAGGCAGGTGATTTGCTATGGCAACCTCTCAAGGGAGCAGCTGAAAGAGAAGATATATTCATTAAATTGTTAAGAGGTCACTGTTATACTAACTGGGCAAAATGTGCAGAAGCATATAATAGCAACTTTTCTTTTGCTAAAAAATTGAAGCTTTTGCTCAGTTATTCCACTGTTTGTGGATTCATTTATTGGTTAGGTGTAATGTTTTCAGGTTTGGGGCTAGAGATTTTTTTTTTTTTTTGAGCAAGTTAACCACCTTATCTTGATTGACTGTCATCCCTCTTGGTCACATCAGTGACAAAAAAGCCTAGCTTTTGAAATGACTTCTTGCTTTCCCGTGCTCTCTCCTTGGTCATACAAGCACTGAGGTCTCAGTGAAGGAGAGTGATGTACAGTACGTTAGAGCAAGCTTGTGTTGATTAAAACTTTCTCTGCTGCAGTCACTCTAACATAAATGGTTTTTATTTTGATTGGGCTTTTTTTCACCATAGAACTGGATAAAATTTCCTTGGATACATGCCAAGGCCCTCCTTTTCAGGCAGAGTTGGTTAGGTTTCATTTGCACCAGAGTTTGACAGCTTTCACAAACTGCTGGCATCTATCATAGTAAACCCTTGATTACAATTTCCATGTCCTCCAGGGTTTGCTAGGGTCCAAGTGATATAAATTTTGCCATCAGATGGTGAGTGTGAGGGCAGGGCAGACCTTGATGTGCCTGCCTATTGATTTTTGTTTGTCTTCTCCCCCCTTTTGCTACCTGACTTGTCCACAGAGAAGTGAACATCAATCTGAGTGTAACAGGAATGACTACTTGGCCATTGTGTCTCTACCTTTCCATGTCCACAACAGAGTATAATCAAGGCGTAAGAGTGTGACTAAACTGAACCAAATGGGTTGGGTGTGAAATCAGCCTTACATGAATAATGAGCTGTAAACTCCCCAAACTCAATCAAATGGTGTGATATGTGATTCCCATAGTGATTCTGTGCATTATGTTCCAGGTGGATCTTCTTTCTCAGGTGAATATGTGGTGTGTTGGCATCTGGAGTAATTAGTGTGGGGTTTGTGTGTGTGTGTGTGTGTCATAACTTCTCTGGATAGAAGTTGGCCCAAATGTTCCAATCAGACTTTCCTGTGTAGCACAAACCAACCCAAACTGATCCCCAAAAAGCATCTTGAGGGCAACTTCATCCATATCCAGTTGTAACCTCCCTGTTTGCTCTCTGTATCTGTTTGGTCTCCCACCCACCTTCTAAAAAGCTTTTACCCTCATTTGTGAATCTTTCTTGTCTCTGGCTTGCTGCTAATGAGCTCTGAAATCCTTCAAAATCTCCCGACTGTAATGGCACTCTGCCCTTCCAAAGTGCAATGGCTGCAAGAATAGATTTTCATTTTTGATTTGCTATTGGCTTTTACCCAATGCTTATTAGCCTCATCCTCTTCAATTGCCTCCATCTCAAGTTTTGTGTCACAGGTCTGGAGCCATAAAATTACTTTAAAAAGATAAGCTCGACGGCAAAGGGAAAAAAAAAACTCAAAATGACAGGTTTTAGACATTTCTAGAAACAATCTATACAAAAATATCCTACTGTAGTGTGAAAAATTTATTATTTTCTCGCATTTTATTTACCGAACAATTGTGTTCAATAAATAAAATGGAAATTGTGAAAATAATGTCTAGATTAGAATCTTTAATGTTTGTAGTTTGTGATGATCAAATATTTTAACATCACAATGAATTTTAAAAATTAGTTGTTGTTGGCATTAAGCTGTACTTGCAATGGGATGTTTATAATATGCATTTATTACTTCAGCTCACACCTACATTCAGTGGTTAAACCTGTAGTTCACAAATAGCCTTTTTCCATTAGTACCTACTTGGGTTGGCTTGACATGGCTCAACTCGGTTTGTAGGGTTTCCAATATAAATGGTACCAGGTATTTTCTTTAGTACCACCTCTGCTGGGGTTCCAAGCAATCTGAGGCAAAAATCTGACGTCAACATACTTCGTGCCAATGATGAAAGTGTCTCTCCTTTGTGAAAATCAACACCAATTTTGAAACCCAGCAATGAGGGGGCAAAAAAATAAGAACACTGTGGTCCCAGAATCTGACAAAAAGCCATACACTGAGCAGCAGGTATACCGTTGACTCAGCGTTAGGGCTGCCACAAACGATTATTTTGATAGTCGACTAGTCACCGATTATTTTTGCGATTAGTCGACTAATCAGATCATCATCCATTGGACATACAGCTTATTGCACCAGCAGCATCTGGTCTTATATAACTATCATTAGCTTACAGCTTGAAGTGTTTGTGCTAACTAAAAATAAAGACAAGATGGTAGTTTATTAATTTTTAATGAAATTTGCAGATTGTTTCGGTGAAGTTTAATAAACTCCTTGCTTTCTAAAATATAACAGGACACCGGAGTATATTATCCAGCTGTCTGCTTGAAGTTTATTTAGCTGTGCAAAAACTATAACTTTAATCTTAGCCAAACCGATTTACTCAGGAACAAATAAAATACTAAAGAAAGCCAAACAATAACATTTTAAGTTATCTAAGTGACTTATATATCATGTTTAACCTGAGTAGCGAAAGACAGTGGTGGGTTTGAAAACGATTTGCCGGGAGTCCGGTGTTCTCACGGCTCTAGTTAGCCTTGCCCCCGCCTAGCTAACGAGCTAGTGGGTAACAGACGTCTCCGAAAACGTCGGAGAGCTTTTGAAAATATGTGGTGTCTTGATAAACTGAGCAGATATTTGAGGTTTACACAGCTACATTCTCGCCTGAAAATATGTTAAACGTTTATTTTGTGACCCAGAAAGAATAATAGGAGTAAAGTTAAAACTAACTAGCTGCCGCCATTGTTGACAACTGCGCTGGGCTGCGCTATGAATTCTGGGACACAGCTTCTTCTTCTTCGGGGTTTAACGGCAGCTGGCATCCTTGTACATGCAGTGCTGCCATCTTCTGTTTCAGTCCGTTATTACACCCTTAAATCCTACTACTCATTCCTGCGTCCTTTGTGATCTTACAAAGCTTCAAACGATGCGTCGACTATTAAATTAGTCGTCGACGATTTTGATAGTCGACATAATCGTGACTAGTCGACTAATCGTGGCAGCCCTACTCAGCGTCCTCCTTTGTTGTGGGGTTTGTGTTGCATGCAAATGAGTCACGGGACCTTCGACTATGTTGCTATAATGACCCCATGTACATTTGGTGGTATTCAGTTGTAATGAAAATGACCAAAACTGCAGATATGTGATTAGGTACTAGTGGAAAAGACCTATAATTTAGTTAAAAGTAAAGTCAGGTAAAGTAAAAGATGTCCAGATGTATATTGAACAACTGAGTAGCACGTTAGAATTGGAGACAAAAATTTGACTTAAAAATTAGAAAAATAAGAACTGAGTTATGTGCAGCTACTGAGAAGCCATCACTTGGATCACTAAACTTATTGATAAGTGGGCATGTTTGGTTAGTTCTTGTTTACCTTAGAGCACTTAATTCTGACTTTCTATTTGTGTTTGGAGGAATGAGTTGAATCAAATGAGTAGGTCTTGTTCCATTTAATTTACATTTTGCCAGACAGATGTGGCAAGGGCACATCAAAGAGGCATTAGAGGCTCATAGTATTTGGAAAATGCCACATAACTCATGGACTAATTCCTGCCTTTTTGTGTCTGCTGTCCTTCCTGTGTACTCCAGATGCTGAATAAGCTGCTTTCTCCATTTGTGTGTGTATGCTTAGTGGTGGTTTTGGCAATATTATTATAAAAAAAAAAAAAAGAAAGAAACAATAGTTGTATATCAAATAGTAATATTGAGCAGCAAACATTTGTCTTTAAAGTCATTTACACATATTTATTGCAACTTGTTTTCAATGGCTGTCTGTCCACAAATTCACTGCTGCTTTATCTGTACTCTGGCCTTTGGGTTCAGTTACACCAACAGCACTTGAGCTAAGTCAGTCATAACTTACTGTAACTTCTTGTGTAGCCCCGGTTCTCAAAGCAGCACATGTTAGATGTTTCACTTGGAGATCCACATTGCTGGGTATTCTTCAGAAGCATGATACCAGTCCTGATCTGCTGATGATCACAACAACTGTTGGGCTGAACCACTCACCCTTAAATAGCTTGCTCTATTGCACAGTCTGGACAAACATGAGGAGGGAGGACCAGCATGTTGTGGCACAGATGCCCTTTAAACAGGGCTCAGGATGCTGCTAGACAACAAGTAAAGTGAGCTTGCAGACCCACTGGCACCTGCAGCCCCTGACTTGTATAAACACTGATAAGCCAACCCAGTAAATGAAAAGCTGAAGAACTTTGCCAAAAACTCTTTTTCCTGCACAAAAAAAGCATTCGAAATGCAAACAGGGCACATATTATTCTTTAGACAAAACCAAAGGAGACATGGAGAGATAAAAGGCACATATGAACCAATCACGTTAGGAAATGAATGCTCTCCCCTTGCAGAGGCCCAAATCACTGCTAAGTCTCCAGAGGCCATCTGGGGGCCCCTATAAAATGTTTTCATTTTAAAGGGGCCCCCAGAAAAGGACATGCAGGATGGTTGGCCAGCTGTTTTATCCCCAAACCCTACATGACAAATAGTAATAGCAGCCCAGTAAACTTTAAATGTGCTTGTCAATCAGGTCTTAAAAGAATGACAAAAAACTACTCAAACCAGACATGGAAAGGGAATGTGACACCAATCCTCATTCTCTGTTTACAATTTTAAAGAGATCTGGTGGATCCCAAAGCATTTTAAATGGTGTTAAACCCTGTGGAAGGCCATCGGCTCTTGCACTTTTCAGCTTGTGCAACCAGTGTGAATGCAGTTCCCCCTAACATTTGAACATTTACTGATTACCCTTCCTGTAAACTGCCCCAGCTGGACAAGCTTGATTCCACAGTGACTGCTCTCTGAGACTTCACGGTGCCCACTGGGACTCCTTGCGTCAGAAAAGCTGGATGTCACCAATGGCATAATGCTATTGTGCATTCTACTGTTACAATTACTCTTTTCTGCTGTGCACTGGGCTAGGTCTGAGATATGACACCCAGCACTTAAAACTCCCTCCTCTATACCCAGCTGAATCAGACTACTAGGGTACCTGATGCTATAAGCCCCAGTAACAAATGCATAATCTGAAGGTACCCATTTGTGCAGGTGGTAAAGAATGAGGCACGCTCTGAATGCCTTCACTTTAGTAAAGGAAATTGAGTGTCTTTTAAACTGTCTACTTCCCATTACCCCAAACCTGTTGCCAAAGATGGCTGCCCCTCCCTGAGCCTGGTTCCTCCGAAGGGTTTTTCCTCTTAAAAAGAAGTTTCTCCTTCTCACTGACACCAAGTGCTTGCTCAAAGGGGTTCATTCGATTCTTGGGATTTTCTCTTTATTGTTGTAGGGTCTTTACCTTACAATATAAAGTGAGGCAGTTGTTGTTATGATTTGGTCATATATAAATGGAATATAATTTAATTGAGTTCACGGATAACCCAGAAAAGTTATGTTGTTGACAACTTTTTCTGTGTTTATAGAAATGCTCAGGTAGGTCACTGTGTAGCACTGTGTACTTGTAACAGGCGCCTCAGATACCTGCTGTCAGGGTAAAATTATGTGTCCTACAGATGTAAACCAGTTTCCCTGGTGCGTTAGACATCTCAGAGATACATGAGTGACCATCCCAAATTTGTATGTTGTGAGTAAACTCTTCAGACCCTGCAGAACAGGGCAAATGCTGCCCTATGTTCACCAAATTTTTATAATCACCTTGATCTTTTCCCACACATGCCTTCTGTGACACTGATACCTCTTCCAGCAGCTGGGAATAACTGGTTTGCTGGTATTCTCTGTTACCACAGCAAGCCAAGTAATATTCAACCTGTAATGTAGCACATTTGCAGACGTTCTGCATATCTGTCCTAGCAGTGGGGGAGTTTGGTGCGCTGTCCTCTTTACCTCAAGGGGGAATGAAAATTTTATGCGTCATCCTCCTAGTTGGATATGAGGAGCTGTGAGGTGTTCTCATAGTGATCCTCATAATCTCCAGTACCTCATTCAGTGGTGCCACAGTGGCAAGGTCCATTTGTGGTTAAACTTCCACAACTCCTTGTCATCACTGTCAGTCAACATGTCAGCCCAGAGTCGACTGTTCCCTCAGGACTGCAGGAGGGCACTGTCATTTCTGCAGATTTCTGCACCAAACTAGTGAAAGAAAAGACCAACCTAGTAGTTAAGGTCAGGTTCAGTAAATACCAGTTGGTGTAATCAGACCTGAAGACTAGTGCCTGCAGTACTGCAAGTCTTTATATGTCCACCACACCTAGGTAGAGCTAAGCTAATGGAAAGCTAATTTAAGACGCCGGCCCTGCAATAAATTCTCCTTTCATGAATATTGGTTGAGATTCATGAGAGGGGAGAAAAGCTGACATAAGGAAAATTTCTTGCAGGACTGTGTGAGAAATTGGCATCTAAGTGTATATTGCCTTTGCTACTGTCTGGCTGTTTGTGTGCCTGTGTGGGTTCATTTGAATAATCTATCTTATGTTCTTGAAGGTGCTTTGGCCCCTGGCCCAGGAAAAGGAAGAGGTGCCAAACGTAAACAACAGCAGCAACAAGAGGGGACGGCTGCAGGAGCAGCTAAGAGAACTAGGAGGTACTAACGGTCCTGTATTATGATATTGCACTGTTGTATGTTCTGTCTGTTATGTATCATGTATAACAACTGGGAGGCTTGTGTTTATTATATACTCAGTTATCACTATAACATCAGCAAAGTTTATTTAAATGTGATGAATCAACTAATGTCAAATACATATTGCATAGCTAAGTTATAGCTTTCTGGCTATATGCCTGCATGATGGCCATTACTGTTTAAAACAAATATAAAATATGCATCTTTGCTTACATTATATGATTTGGTGATGGCTAAAATCCATTTAGTTGGTGAGGTAATTTGGCAAACTGGCACTTAGCATTTCCATTCTGGTTGAAGAATTCCTCAAAGTGACAGGCATAATGTCCAGGGGAAATACTTTGGGACAAAGTCAACATAGGCTTTTTTTCTTCTTTTTCCCCCTGATACACAGGCAATAGGTGAGCATTGATCAACCAGCTTAGTTTATGTTTGCAGTTAAAGGCAACCAAGGGAGTTTGATTTCGGAGTCTATTTAAGTTTTAAGGTTTAGGTAAGTCTATTCGGACACTGGGCCTCATTTATTAAAATTTCCGAGGAAATGTTCTTACCGTGTGCAAAAAAGTGGATTCCACACAAAATTACTGTTGAAATGATTAACTGCACATACTTGGTGCAGTTAATCATACATCTATTTTGTTCTCACCACATGCATATCATAGTAAATCAGAATCATTCAGAACCAACAGCCTTGTGCACTCTCCATACAATTTGCATGTTGCCCTGCCTCCATTTCACAATATAAGTACATACTTTTGAGTGATGTTGTTGTAAGAGAAGCCTGTACCTCTAAGGCAAAATATAAGCAAAAAAATCTGTCCCAGAAAATTGAATGGTAGTTTTGCAGGTCCACGTAGACAGCCGGAAGAAACTGCTTTCCAAAGTGTAAGTGACAGTCATTTAAAAATAATAATAATAAAAAGCAACACTTGGGCTGAAAACAGTACATGAGTGATTACGGACTTTGTGATGGATGGCGATATCATCACCCTGACTGCAGGGAATATACTTTCTTCTCACATGTTCATCACTCTTACTCTTGTCTGGATTATTACCTAGTCAGCAGCTCACTGTTGAGACACTGTTTCAGACACTTAGATACACCCAATAGCTGTCAGCGATCATGCTCCTGTGTCTTTAATACTAGTAATTAAGGTCATTCTGCCAAGTAAAAACTGGAGATTTAATAAATCATTGCTTAAAGACGAAAGAGAAAGAAGAAAAGAGAAAACAAGTATTCAAGAATTGGAGGAAACCAATAAATCATTTTCATTTCATTCATTTGGTTGATTCTCAATATGATAAACTTCTCAGATTAGCTGGCAGGAGGTCTTATCATCTTTTTGAAGATGCCCACTACTTTTGAGGAGACCACTCTGCAGGCAGGAGGATCTGCCAGAGGTGGAGGGGCTGGATGGGCCTGGACCCCCCTGTCCTTGTTGGATTTTGGGGAATTTATTTTAAAAAAAAAAACATAGCTTGTGGGCATTTTAGTTATGGATATATAACAAATATATAGTTATATAGATGTCATAGTTATCCCTATGCATTTTTCTAATGCAAATCTATTTTGTTCCTCATGCAACTTAAACACGTGCATGCTACCATTAAATTACAACTGGTCATTCTATCTCTTTGCAGCGACCCTCTGTTCTCTGCTCAGCGGCTGCCTCCTCATGGTTACCCACTGGAGCACCCATTTAATAAAGATGGCTACCGTTATGTCCTAGCAGAACCAGACCCGCATGCTCCAGACCCAGAGAAGCTCGAGTTGGACTGTTGGGCAGGCAAACCCATACCTGGTGATCTGTACAGAGCCTGTCTGTATGAGAGAGTGCTGCTGGCCTTACATGACAGAGGTATGGGTTTCAAGGACGTTCTGTTTTCTTCGTATGAACAATACTTTTCCTTCAAAACAGCCTGAACTCTCTTTGGCAGCTTTTTTTGTTATTCATTTTCGCAGTCCTCGGGAGTAGTTTATCAGGCATCTGATGCAAAATTGTTACCTACAGTGAAATTGGACCCCTTCCAACCAAACATGCTGTTGAAACCACAAACATCATATTGGAAAGACAATGTGATGTTTGTGCTAAAGGAATAAGGATCACAATATCTTTAGGGGCAAAAAGTGCCTAAAGATATAACTGAAAATTGGTCCTTTGCTAAGTTTTCTGTTATGCTTGGGCACAACACTGAATCATCCCTCAACTTAGAAACTAATGAATGTTTGAATCATTCATAGGTGAGTTGCTTAACAAATTTTCCTCTGAAAATTTTCTAGTACAAAGACTGAAACTGAATCCAAAAGTAGTTAATATCTTGATGTTCAGAAAGTACAACTGTTGCTCAAAACCACTTTTAAAAAACAAATTACAAAAAAGTCCGGTTCCTTGAACACAAAATGGAGTGAGGTTATAGGTGACTCAATACTTTTCATGGCACTTTACTTTATGCTGTGTATGAATAAGTATGTTTATGTTGCAGCGCCTCAGTTGAAGATCTCTGATGACCGCCTGACAGTGACTGGGGAGAAGGGTTATTCAATGGTCCGAGCTTCCCATGGCGTTCGGAAAGGCGCCTGGTACTTTGAGGTGTCTGTTGATGACATGCCTCCAGAGACCGCAGCCAGACTTGGCTGGTCTCAACCACTTGGTCAGTAGTGCTTTGTACTCATACAAATATGATTACATTTACATCTACAATATAGTTTGTGTACAGAGTAGGGCTGGGCCATATTATACCGTTCACGGTAATACCGGTATAATGTTAGGCAACGATAGGAAAATGAAATATCGCGATAGAATGGGAGTAAAACGCGCATGCGCAGTGCCTTTGTTTTCATACGCACATGGCCGATTGTTGAGTGAAACAGATGAACCAGAATTGGCTTGTAAAAATGGTGCAACTTCAGTGATGTGGAACTGGTTTGGTGTTTGTCCGTCAGATACACGACAAAGCACATTTTTTTGCAGAACATGCAAGCGGGCTGTCGTTATTGTCGTATTTGTCGGACTAAGATGCTCTTAAATCTGGGAGTAATCTGGGTCCTAAACCCCCCTCTTCAGGTCAAACGAACACTGCAGCATCACCAAGAGTTAACTGTCTAAATTCTTTCATCTTTAATAAAACGATCAGCATTGCTGCTTTACCAGGTGTAACTATGAAGTTTAACTTCCAGGCATCCATGAAAACAAAATGTATTACATTTAACGGAGTTAGAAGTTAGCAGGAAGTTAGCGGAAGTTAGCGCGCTAGTTTCGCTAGTTACCTAAGCATGATATTGCATGTTCTGACTGAGAGTTTTCTGAAAAAAATCAAACGTACAGCTCTGCTATCACTTCCAACATAAATGAAGACAGGAAACTAAACAGCAGTGACGTTTGTAGGGTTACTGAAGTTGGGCTAGCTGGTATATAATTATATGCTACGTGCTCGCTAGCGACACAGCTATGTTAGCATAACATAAACAGTGAAGCTGGAGGACGAACACTTAACACTTTTCCACTTATAAAAGTTAACGTGAAGGTTCCTCATGGTTAGAGACAAATGCAATCGCATGGCAGGATGCTGTAAACGGACCAAACTTCAGTCAGGAGAACAACCGAGATAATCCATCCACAATACGAGGTTAGTCATTAATATACTGAAACAACATAGGAATAGAGCAGCTGCCAGAGAATTCAACATTAATGAATCAATGGCACAGAAGTGGAGGAAGCAAGAAGAATGAGTTTAATAAAGTTTGATTTATCTGACTGCTTTGTTTCGCTTAATGTGCCTTATAATCCCGTGCACCTTATGGTCCGAAAAATACGTACTGCACGCTGCAGTTTAATGTTGGAAAGCACCTCTTTTTAACTTCAGTGGATATTATACATGGTTATGCTCAGGATATGTCAGCACATTTCTACTGGAAATGCCTTTTGGTTAAACTTTCAGCAAGGAATTTGCATTTGCACTGTTAAATTTTTATAAAGCTTTAATGTACATAAAAACCAGTTTCTTGTTTAAGTGAAAATAAATGGAAGGTTGTCTTTTTGCGCTAGTAAGGTTGTGGAGTTGTATTTTGTCTCGCATCAATTATATCGTCAGTTATATCGTTATCGCAAATTTTCAAATATATATCGTGATAAATATTTTTGGCCATATCGCCCTGCTCTACTACAGAGTAGAAAGACATATACAATGGCATTAAAATAATATATAATTATAAAGTCTCATCAATTGACTGTAGATTAGATTAATAAGAGTTTACAAGGTTATCATAGTTCAGTAAAGCTAAACTAAAAATACAAACTTGGGTGTGGAAAGATATTTTTCTTAACTTGTAAAAGAATAAAAACAAATTTAAAGAAAATTATATAGTGTATCTGAAAAATTAACTAAAAGAAATGTATATTTTGTGCATTGAGGCAGGAATGTCATCACTGTGGGTCAATATCATTTAAGTGTATTGTGATAACCAGAGCCTTCATTCTGATTTAAAAACTAAAACTATAGAAACAATTGTTTGTTACAAAAACTAACAAATTGAAAATCAAATTTTAATACAGAAAAAAATGAAATGATGGAAAGAAAAAATAATGGCTTATATTAGACCTTTAGATTTCCCTTAGTGATGACATTTTGTCACAGTAGTAATCTTGCTCAAAAGGACCACAGATTCAGGTTTGGGTCGGTCAGGTGTGTGCTCGGCTGAAGAGCAAGTGGGACACTCCGTTCATTAGACGTATAGCTGAACTGCCAAATCAGGCTCAGGCTGTTTAAAGTGAGGCTAGGGTGACGTCTAATGATGGTTTGCAGGGTGCCAGGAAGATTTTATGGTGTTTAAGGCCCTGGGGTCTTGTCCTCTGTGCATGGTGATGTCTGGGTCTTCTGTACTCTTGAGGACCCATGCAGGGCTCAGATCTCCTGGATCTCTGGCTTCTCACTCTTATCATGATTGTTATGTAATAAATATATTAATGTGAATAGTATTTATTTTATTTTTTTTATTTATTTATGTTTAAGGAAAAGAAATTGAGTAGCAGGAGAGATTTGTAGAGCTACCCTTGACAAAGCAAATGTGTTTGGCACATCAGAATTCAGTTTGCCTTTGGGCTCTCAAAGCTGTGCTCCTGAGATAGTAATTATATTGGGGCTACCTGCTGTTACTGCCGATCTAATGGTAAATGGCCTGTATTTGTATAGCGCTTTTACTACAGAGCAATTTTCAGTTTTTGGACAATAAAGATTAGTTGTATATACATTAACATGTTCAAAATGCACAACATGTACATTTAATGTTGGCTTTGGCTCAGGAGGCAGAGTAGGTCACAAGACTGGCAGGAATATTAAGATACTAACCCCAAATTGCTCTCCATTGTTTCCATCGGCGTGTGACTGTTGGATAGAAAGCACTTAAGCATAGAAAAAAAGTGGTCAGTTGATCATTAGCACCTGTTTTTGTTTTTATGTGCATTAAAGTTATATAAAAATGTGTACATAAAATCGTTTCCAGGTCAGTAAACACACCCAGAATTCATACATAAAGCACACGGGATTATAAGGGGCACTGTCGATTTTCAGAAAAATCAAAGGATTAATTTTAAGTGTGCCGTATTTTCCAAAAAACACGGTAATAACGACGGCCCGCTAGCATGCTCTACCAAAAATAGTACTTTGTTGTGTATCTGACGGACGAAAGCTAAACCAGTTCCACACTGAAGTTGCAACATTTTTACAAACCAATTCTGGTTCATCCGTTTCATTCAACGATCCGCTTTCGTCCGCCATGCTTTTTCTGCCATGTGCCTATGAAAACAAAGGCACTGCACATGCAAGTTTTACCCATATTCTATCACGATATTTCATTTTCTTATCGTTGCCCAACATTATACCAGTATTACCATGAACTGTATGATATGACCCAGCCCTAGTGTATACTGCGTCTTATGTAGTGACTTCGGGGACAGCCTTCAGCCACCTCTGTGGCTCCTAACTAGATGGGAGGCTAAGAAATTCACAAACCTCAAAATTTTTCTTTAATGAGTATCTGCCATTATTATGTATTGATATATACATCAGAACAGGTCCTCTTTTTCCTTTCAGCTTTAAGGTTTGTTTGTCCTTACTCATTTTTCAGTTAATATGTATTCCCTTCAATTTAAATAATAAATTGTGTTGTCACTCTTTACCAGAGTGGATAGTGGATATCATTCTTTGGCATAATCTGGCAGCCCTAATATAGAGTTAGATACTCAGCTGCTTTGACAAAATGTTAATACCACAATATCTAACATGTTGGATCTTATTTATAACTTAGGTAACCTGCAGGCGCCTCTGGGTTATGACAAGTTCAGCTACTCTTGGCGCAGTAAGAAAGGGACGCGGTTTCACCAGTCAATAGGAAAACATTATTCCTCAGGCTACAGTCAGGGAGACACACTGGGCTTCTTCATAGAGCTGCCTGAAGACACAGAGACAGCGAAGGCTCTGCCTGATACATACAAGGACAAGGTAACCGCAGCTACATCAGCTGCACTTCTGATTTCTTCTTGTGTTCAGCATTGCATTTCTGTCACATGCAGTTGTATCAAAATGGTCCCAAGAGCTTGGCTGTGTTTCATTTGTCCACCTCCCATGTTACTTATACAAGAGAGATAAATGCCAATCAGATTTATACCACTGGATACCACTGCCAGTATTTTTTAAAGGAACAGCAACTGTTGGAATGATAGATGTGTTCCTCTGAGCCAGAATTTGTGTTGTAGAAATAACACAAATTAACAGTATTATTACTAGGCTGGAGTAAATAAAAATAAATAAATAAATAAAATAATATAAATATATATTTGTGGTGGGGCGTGGTTTGCGGTGCCGTGCGGACGCACCTGCACGGCATCCGCAATCACGCCCGCCGTGTTAAAACACGGGGACTCGGGGGTTGGTGTGGTGTGACATGAATTAAATAAAGTTGGCTCTGAACGTTGCTCCGGGGTCCCGCCGTGCCTTATTCACGCCACATTGGTGCCGAAACCCAGGAGGCGGCACGGCGGGTCCGTATCGGAGCCAGGGAATGGAGGAGCTGGCCCGGAGGGTGGCCGAAATGGCGGCCGCCCAGCGGGAGCAGGCGGCGGAGGTGCGTCGCCAGCAGGAAGAGCTGCAGGACCGGTCCGAGCGCCACCTGGAAAGGATTGGGGAGCTGGTGGCGCTGCTCTGGGCCTGGGCGCCACCCCTACAAGTGTGTCCCGAGGACAGTGAAGCGGTGGAGGAGCCGTGTGGGGCACCTCGGCAGCTGGAGGTGGTGGACGAGTCACGCGGGGGTCCGAGCCTGCCGGAGGAGGAGGAGCAGCCAGGTGAAGGGCTGCTCCTGCCGGGAGCGGTGGAGGAGCCGCTCCAATCAGAGGCGGAGGACGAGGCGGGCGAGGGTCTACACCTGCCGGAGGAAGGGGAGTCGCTCCACCCAGAGGTGGACGAGGGGCTGTGCCTGCTGGAGGCGGAGGCGCAGCGCGGGGAGCCGCTCCAAACGGGAGTGGCGGAGGCGGTGGCGGAGCAGCTGTGCGAGGAGACGGAGGTCCCTGCTCCAGGGCAGCCTGCGCAGCCGCTGGATGCGCGGGCGGCCACCAGAATGGACGCTTCCCCGTCGCTTGGGCTGGGGCGCCGATGTTTTGGGCCGAGTCTTGCCCCAGTTCGCGGGGGGGGGGGGGGAGTAGGTTCGGCCAGATTGCTCCCCGGCCTCAATCGGGCGATGGGGGTATGTGGTGGGGCGTGGTTTGCGGTGCCGTGCGGACGCACCTGCACGGCATCCGCAATCACGCCCGCCGTGTTAAAACACGGGGACTCAGGGGTTGGTGTGGGTGTGGTGTTTTCATGTCTTTCTTGGACTAGTTGGATCTAAAACCAGTTTCTCTTTTCAGGCACTAATTAAGTTTAAGAGTTACCTGTACTTTGAGGAGAAGGACTATGTGGACAAAGCAGAGAAAAGCCTCAAGCCAATGAGTCCCAGCAGGGTTAGAACATTTTTTCAAAATTAATTCCAGTGGAGAAAACCTACTGTCATTTTCCACTACCTACCTCTTATTGGCCCGGCTCTTGTTTTTCAGATGATTTTCTACAAAAATGGAGTGAACCAAGGTGTTGCCTTTGAAAACCTGTTTGAGGGCATCTACTTCCCTGCCATCTCACTATACAAGAGCTGCACAGTGAGTACACATGCACATTTGATGATTTATTTGATTTTAAGGTTGGAAAGGGGTTTGTTTTTTTTAAGTATACCCTTACCTCTTCAGGTTTCTGTCAATTTTGGACCCCACTTCAAATACCCTCCAAAGGATGTTAAGTACCAGCCGGTGAGAGCTTCATACCTTTTAAGATTCCCAACTTTCTCCAAATGATCTTGAAACTTCCTCTGAGTCATTGTTTGATTACTTTCAGATGAGTGACATGGGCTGGGGAGCTGTGATCGAACACACTCTGGCTGACATGCTGTACCATGTGGAGACTGATGTGGATGGACGACGTAGTCCTCCATGGGAGGGATGAAAACATTGAACTGACTATACACACACCCCTGAGTCAAAAACGTTGTTCAACCTTTAGATAGCCAAAATGAAAACACTTCATGCCTGCAGTAAACTGTAGGTCAAATAAGCAGCATTTCAGCTCTTGCAATATTAAAATATCGTCAGCAGTATGGGCTGAATGAATTCTTCCTAGACATAAAACATTTAAAATGACACCGAACTGTGGGCTGCATATCATTGTTACCATAGGGCGAAGTTCCATATCAGGCTTTTCTGAATTAGTTTACTTATGGTGCTCCGGTTTCAAATGTGTATAATTTAAAGTTGTTATGCTTTAGAAAGGTTTTAGTTCAACACATTTTTGGCACCATGAAGTGGTGTGTGTTGTTGCAGCCAAACAGAGCCAATTCACCATTTCACTTATTGTCTAAATGAAAGTCTTTGTTATTGTCTCTTTTGGGTGAATTTTATTTGTTTGTGTTTTTTTTACACTGGGTTAAATTAAATTAAAAAATCCCACATCCAAGTTGATCTGATTAATTAAATCTGTTTTTTGTTGAATGGTCTTTTTGGTTCACCTAGCCTTTTTCTAAGGAGCTGCTTTACTGGTGAACTTTGAAATTATTTGTATCTATGATGTAGAAAGACTAATTTATACACAGTTTCTCTCCTATACTGTGTCTGAATGAGCTGTAATGAACACCATCATTCACCCACTACCAAGGAAAATGTTCAATACCACTGGGAAGATCTTGAAAAAGGTATTTTTCCCAAATTAGAAGTCAGATTTAAGATTTAATTTATAGCTTTTATAAAGTTTTACAAAAAAAAAATATTGCATTACAGAGAGTGAAGGTGAAATATATTTTAGAACCTATTAACACACAGGGTACAAAAAGCCAGTATAATACCTATCATCTGAACAATTTATTTATTGTAAAAGAAGAGCTTTGTGGAAAAGTTACAAATGTACTTTATCAAAAGTCACTGCCTGCATTTTAAAACTGGCCACATCAAAATAAACATTTTAAAAATTATTGTAAAAGCAAAAAAAGTTAAAGTTGTCCACAGTCGCCTGCAGCCTCTTTCTCATTCACTGGCCACACTGCTCTGTTTCAGTGTGCAGCTTTCACCACCTCTACTCTTCAGGCCTAAAACCCATTTGATTTTGCTGCGCTCCCACAGATGTCATTCATTCTTTGCTCAGATTGGTTCTCCAAGCTCTGGGTGCTGCTCAGTTTAGCTACAGTTCCCCTGCTGCTTCATGCAACCAGTAACTCGCCTGGTTGTGTGTCCATAATCCGTTGCCAAACTAGTTTAAGCTGAGCATAGTTGTCTAAGCTAACCAAACACTTAGTGCTGCCTGTAGCTAATTGTGCGATTTGGAGGAAAAAAACATCAAGAGAGAGCAAAGTGGCAGCTAGTAAACTTCCACAATGATAGCCCTAGTATTTGGCTTTGATGCGGACGGCTGCAGTTCGTCCCACTCCCACTGTAGAGTAGAACAGAATAGAGTAGGCGTCCATGTGAAGCTCAGCCTGTTGTGGAAGCGAGGCCTGGTTAGCAAGCAAGCATTTCTGGTGCTACCTAGTTAGTTGGCCTTTCTATTTTGGAGCCTTTATTGTTTCTGTTATATCTTCCCCTCTTCTTAGCAGAGATAAGGCATGCCCTTAAAGGTGCTCAAATTGTGCTGAACATGACATCTAATTAAATATCTCTTTTAAGCTCCAAGATTTTTCTAAAGGCATCCAAATAGATGCTTAGACTCTATTAAAAGTTGGATGGCTGACAATTTTCCCCAACCTAAATCTTCATTTGTGTCCCTGAAAGATACCTGAGATAACACTAGGTCCCCCTTGCCTCTTTACTTCTACCAGGAACCTTGCTTAACTGCTGACTTGGCTTTGAGTTTTTATTTTTATGTCAAATATCTGGTTCAAGCTTGCTTTTTTAATTGAAAAATTATTACAAGTTAATGTCTTGATGCATGCTCCATCCAGGTAAAGAAATCCCAAAAGGTCTGAACACGTCTGGACGTCCAGGTGACCCATTTAATCCAGATAATTCCACATAATTTATTATTCAGATGACATTTATTATATTGGAATTGTTAAAAAAAAATACTAGTACTATATACTATATATACTAGTACAGAAAATGCTAATACAGATTAGGTGTAAGGAAGACAATGAAAACACAAAATAAATGCCTGCTGTGCTGCGATTTAAAGGGAAGAACCCTTTGCTACAATGACTTGTTGTTTTTTGGTGTCTTTGTTGTAGACTTTCCTGGGATTCAGGGCAGAGTTATGTATTCCTGATGAGCTGTAGCCCTCACTGGACAACAGGTTCTCTCTGCTTCCGTCAGAATCTGAATGATGCTGTTTGAGTGAAAAGAGGAAAGATAGCTTCAGCTTTCCACAAAGGGCACACATTTTGACAGAATGTATTTTATGTCCTTACGTTTTTGCGAAAGATTCGGCGCAGCAGGCTGCGTTTGGGGCTCTCTGGGGCCTGGGACCAGTCGAGATCTGGAGATGCAGATCCCTTAGGGCCAAAAACATTCAGTTCTTCAAAACATCCCGTTTCTATTAGCTACATGGAAGACAGAGAAGGAAGGTGAGGTTTGAAGCTCTTGTCTGGATTAACCCTGGTAATGTAACCTAGAACTTGCCTCATTTTGCCAAATTATGGAATTGCTTCCTGTGTTGAACTGGGAGTAGAAGAAGCTGTCAGTCTGGTCAAAATGGACTCCTTTCACTGTGGAAAATTCTTCTATGTCCTGTACATCAGTGCAGTACACCTGACTGGGCTAAAAATAAAAGACCACATGCAGTGAGTACAAATTTAAATGGCTTTAAGATTGTTAAAATCTTCTTCTTCTACATTTGATCAGTTTTTATTTAAGTACTTTACATACTCTTTAAAAACCAAAGTCACTTGACAAGATATTTCTTACATCGAAAACACTACATCCAGCTAAATGGAATCCAATTTAAATACATAAATGTAATCCTGTATGTATGTATGTATGTATGTATGTATACATATTCAAAATTCAAATTCATACACACACATATACATACATATCTAGATATCTGTCTCTATCAATCTATAGATATAGATATCTCATTTGGGTACTTACATCAGGTTTAAATGGAGGGTCAACGCGTCCTGCCTCCAGCATCCGAAAGTTGATCTCTTGGAAGAAAGGATGAAATTTTACATCTTTTCCCCCAGACTTCTGGGAGCCCAGCCTCTTTGTGGGGTCCTTGGTCAGCAGCTACAATAGTGGAAAAAAAGGTGTTCTCATAGCTTGAAGGATGTAATACAGCCTCTTCCGAAATTGGGGTTAGGATTTAGGCTGAAAAGCACATGTATGCGTAGTAAATCTCTAAGGTGTAAGCAACCCTGAACCTATCCTATTAGAATATGACTTGGCTTTTGGAAATTGTTGTACTGTCTTAACAATCTGACATACATCAGGGGATAAAGGTATGATGTGGATGAAAGAACATCTTCTGTGCATGCTGAAATAAAAATAGTTTCATTTTGAAGAACTCACTGAGGAGCAGATGTCTTTTGTCTCCTTGCTGAACTGGTTGCCATATTCTTCATGTTCATTCTGAATCCTTCTCTCCATTTCTGAGGATTTAGGCTGTTCTCCTTTGGCCCTGAAAGGGGGCCGACCTGCAGTCATTTCATAAATCAGACACCCGAGGCCCCACCAGTCCACACTCATTCCATAACGCTCATAGCCGATCACCTCAGGAGCTGAAATGGGAATGCAAACGAATAATCTTTTTATGCTTTGCTGCTGTTACTTATTGCCAAGGCAATATTCTTGTGTACTCTATAAGTCTATATTTCCATGTCGTGAAAATTACTAAAAACCAAACCCTGACTAGTCTCGTAGTTCCTGCTCCTGAAAAACAACCCCAGAGAATGATGCTGCCACCACCATGCTTCCCTGTAGCAATTGCATTCATCAGGGGATCATTGCTGCCTAGTTTCCTCCAAACATGACACTTTAAGGATTTCAATCTTTGTTTCATCAGACCAGAGTTTTATTTCTCATTGTCTGAAAGTACTTCATGTTCCTTTTTGCAAAACTCCAGGAAGGCTGTCATGTGCCTTTTAATGACAATTGGCTTCCAACTGGCCACTCTACCATACAGGCCTGACTGGTAGAGTTCTGCAGAAATGATTATCCTTTTGGGAGGTTCTCCTCTTTCCACAGTGCAATGCTGGAGCTCTGCCAGAATGAACATTGGCTTCTTGGTCAGTTCACTGACTAAGACCCTTCTACCCCGATTTAGATCAGATTGGCTGGAGTGCTTCCACACTTCTTCCTTTTATGTATGATGGAGACTGTTGTGCTCATTGGGAACTTAAATACTGCTGAAATCTTTCTGTACCTTTCACCAGATGTGTGCCTCAATAAAATCCTGTCTCTGAGGTCTACAGACAATTCCTTGGACATTATGTCTTCATGTCCCAGTAACTTTACCACAGGTGGAGTCCAATCAAGTCATAGAAACATCTGACCAGTGCACCAGGATTCAACTCACTTTGGAGTCTTATGGCAAAGTCTGTGGGTAGTTAAGTTACAGTTTTGTTTTGTTTTTTTAATAAAATTGCTAAAAAAAAAAAAATTCAAGCTAATTTTTTCACTTTGTCAATATGTGGTATTGTGTGTAGAGGTGAAACAAATGAATTTAATCAGTTTTGGAAATAGGCTGTAACATAACAAATGTGGAACAAGTGAACCACTGTGAACATTTTCTGAAAGCACTGTAGACATAAAGTCATAATAGGTTCTTTCTTCCCATCCAGTTGACAGCATCAGGTAATTTGAAAGTTTTAAACTATTACAATACAAGAATTCAGAGATTCTACATTGGAGACACCAAACAGCCATCCTATCAATGCATGGCACAACATAGCAGGACAAGACCAGCTAAAGATCTGCGCCTAAAGGTTAAAGGTCAATCTTTTGAGGATGCCAATTTTCATATTCTGAACTGAGAAGACAGATTGTTTGAAAGAGGAGTAAAAGATGCCATCTATTTTCACTGTGAATGACCATCACTGAATAGAGGGGGTGGCTTGTGACACCAACTGTCAGTCACATACAATGCAATTTTAAGATCTATTCCCAGGTGCCTCAGGTTTCTGTTAACCTCAGGTTAATAGGGTGAGCCAAGGTATCACATTAGTTTCTCTCAAAACCTCTGCTGGTCATGATCCATGCCTTTTTCTCACCTTGGCTCATGTGACACAATTAATAGTGGGTCAACAACCCTTTTAGTGACAAGCCCCACAAGGATTTAGATACCTGGGACTCATTTGGTTTTAGAACTGAAGACGTTTTCTGGATGAGAGGTGAAACATCTTCAAGAAACTTAAAGAATTCCAATTCCTTTCTTTCAAAGTTCCTTAGAAAATAGCAAAATCACCATTTGCTTTGCTTTGATTTTATTGACAGTTGTTTGATTTTTTGTTTCTGTTGTTTTTCTGATGTGTTAAAACAAACAATCAGGTCTACAAATCACCAATTCCCAGCACAATGCAAACTGCATCATAAACTTAAATTTCAATTAGTGACTTTGTGATGGATAAACTTACATAGATAAACTCTATGTAAGTACTTAAGCAGTCCATCCATCTGTGTGCAGGCCAGTAAGCACCACTGAGAGGTATGGATAAAAGTCATACAATCATAAAAATAAATTGCTTTGTTTTCCAACACACTCATATGATTTATGTGGGTCTGTAGAAGTTCCATACATACCCATATAGCCCAGTGTGCCCACCCTGCCTCGTACTAGACTCCCCTCAGACATCTTCACAGCCAAACCCAGGTCAGAGATGCGGATGTGTCCTTAATGGAACAAAAAAAGTAAGATTAACTGAAATGGCATGATTGTTGAGATTATTTTTCTCACATACTTTCACTTTTGCCCTGTCAAGTTAGGCTTCACTTTTCTCCAGCTGACACAATGGGAAACTACAACTGTTGCTTTTATTCCAAGAATGAAGGAACAGGTGTGGAAGTTTCTATAAATAGATAACAGGTTTTTTTACTTCCTCAAACTACTTTTCTTTTTCTTTTTTTTTTTACCCCTGTCAAAATACAATCAACACAGATTTTTCCTGAGAGCAGGTGGATGCTTCTGATAGGCTGCATGGCCAAATGTGTGGCATTTCAAACAGTCAGATTATTTTCAGAGTTAAAAATAGCAAGAAAGTAACTGCCAGCTTTTGCTATGTGTGGATGTTGGAATGCTATCTGCTTGGATGTTACTGTAGTACAGTTGAGGCTATTTATTGTACATGAATGATTAAAAAAACTGTTTTGTAGTTGCGCATACCATTGTCATCCAAGAGAATGTTCTCTGGCTTCAAATCTCTAGAAGAAACACAGCATTTAAAAACTTCTTCCCGACTAGTAGAGATGTGATTTAATGCATGTAGAAATACACTTACCTGTATAATATTGACTTTTGGTGGAGGTGAATTAAACCACAGCAGACTTCTGCAGCGTAGAAACGTACCCTGTCTTTGGTCAGACCAGGTGACCCCATGCGATGTATGTGAAACCCTAGGTCACCGCCGTTCATCATGGTCAAAACCATACAGAGATTGTGCTTGGTCTCATAAGCATATGCCAGATTCACCTGAACAATAAAAAAATAAAACAAAAATAAGAAAACAAAACTCACTAAGGCATCAGCAATACTATAAATTCAGCTTTTACAAAATACTTGAAACAATTCAGTATAATTCAGTGCAGAACACCACTCGCTATGAAAGAAAGCCAATCATAAGGATTAAACATTATCCTAGGACCTGGCATCCACATATGTGGACATCACATTTTGGGTTATTTAGACCAAAATACTCAATTTTGCTCTATATCCACTTACGAGGACATTATACTGCTACTGTGCTATCAAAATGTTAAATGAATATCCTCATATGTGGCTCTCATTTTTCTTAGAAACAAAAATCAGGTAAAAAAAAAAAATCTGGTAATTCTTTGTTTTTACATTAATTGGGTCCCAATCAGCCCAAATATCAAAGAGAAATTGAAAATGCATGTCATGGAAGAGTTCCGGTCTTAGGAGGTTAAAAGAAACTGCAAATACACATTTTAGAAAAATTGAGTTGTGCTCACTGATTATAAAAACTGGACATCATTCTTAAGAAAAATAAGACTATTTGATCACGAAATTCATCTGAATCAGTAGATCAGTATAAACAGAATTCTGTCTGACCGAGGTTGCTTTTGAACTTGTTCTCTCCCTGATTATTTTATACTCAGCTATATTGCTGAGACGAGGTATAGTGGCACCAAGAAAGTCCTTGGTTTGAATCCAGTCCGAGGCCTTTCTGTGTATAGTTTGCATGTTCTCTCTTCATCTGCATGAGTTCTCTTAGAGTTCTCAGACTTCCTTCCACAGCTCAAAGATGATGATGAGTCTGAATAGTTGTCTGCTTCAATGTTAGCCCTGTTAGTCCAGCCTCTCATCCTGTGATGGATGCGATAGGCTACAGCCTCGATGTAGTGGATAAAAGCAGAAGAGGATGGATGGATGGATGGATGGATGGATGGATGGATGGATGGATGGATGGATGGATGGATGGATGGATGGATGGATGGATGGATGGATGGAAGAAAATTGATGGATGGATGTGTGTCAGAACATGTATAAAACCTGTTGAATGATGTGATGAGTCTCTAATTAAGCATATATAAATAGTAGATCGACTGGTTCTTATTAAGTACTTTTCTGCCTAACTTGAGCACTCAAGGATAGGTGAGTATGCAGACGGGAGCGACCAACCTTCCAGTTAATAATTGACCCGCTCTACCTCCTGAGTCACAGCCACCTCTTCTATGTCTTTTATAAAACATAGAGAAGAGTTCATGTCCATTATCCCTATCCCAACTGTGATAAGGTGAAAGATGGGGTATACCCTATACAGGTTTCCTATCGGTGTCACAGGATAAACTTCTCTTCACTGTAAAAATACCTTGTATAAACATTCAGTAAAGATCATTTTTGTTAAATGATTTGTTCAAACATTTGGCAGCTGGAGTTTTTAACAAGTGTCAGTTATGATGGAATTATAAAGACTATTTTGAATTGCTTATTAATGTCTCGTTCGGTGTGAGCTTAAGCTTTATTAATCTCTGTCTCTCTTCCACAGCATGTCTTTTATCCCGCTGGGGCGATCGTGGCTCAAGAGTTGGGAGTTCGCCTTGTAATCGGAAGGTTGCCGGTTTGAGCCCCGGCTCCGACAGTCTCGATCGTTGTGTCCTTGGGCAAGACACTTGACCCTTTGCCCACCTACTGGTGGTGGTCAGAGGGCCCGGTGGCGCCAGAGGGCCCGGTGGCCAGGCAGCCTCGCCTCTATCAGTGCACCCCAGGGTGGGTGTAGGGTTGATGGCACCCACCCTGGGGTGCCATCAACAGTGTGTGAATGTCTGTGTGAATGGGTGGGTGACTGGATGTGTAAAGCGCTTTGGGGTCCTTAGGGACTAGTAAAGTGCTATACAAATACAGGCCATTTACCATTTACCGTCTTCTCTCTCTCTCCCCAACCAGTCGCGGCAGACGGCCGCCCCTCCCTGTGCCTGCTGGAGGTTTCTTGCTGTTAAAATGGAGTTTTTCCTTCCCAGTGTCGCCAAAGTGCTTGCTCATAGGGGGCCATATGATTGTTGGTTTTTTCTGTGTATCTATCATTGTAGGGTCTACCTTACAATATTAAAGTGCCTTGAGGCAACTGCTGTTGTGATTTGGTGCTGTATAAATAAAATTGAATTGAATTGAATTGAATTGAATTGAATTCAACTGAATTGTAGTCACAGTGTAACTCAATAACAGTGTATATGTTTATTTTAACGAAGAAAGAAATATCAACCATTGTAACAGTGCAGGTCATGGATTTGCTTTTTAAGAATAACCCAACTTTGCTTACACAGATAACACTGGTTAACAAACATACTGATTTAAAAAAAAAATGAACAAGGCAATGTGAAAACCATCACAATGAACAAAAACTAGTTTGAAAATGTAAAAAAAATTGACAAATTAAAAAATGATGCAAATATTTGAAGAGCACAGCAGTCTCACCACAAAGCGACTATCCAGTTCCTGTAGTATCTCTTTCTCATTGAGAGCCATGTCCTCTCTTTTCCTCTTCTTTACATGGGTTTTTTCCAGCTTTTTGCAGGCATACATCTTGCCTGTGGCTCTCACCTGACAGGCCCACACCTCAAGACAGAATAACAGGATTGTAAGACAATAACACCCTTGTGATAAATTTGTATCTAATGCTGTTGCCAGTATCAGAGCTGTTCAATATGTCAAAAAAGAATAGGTTGCTGCAAAGTGAAAGTATACTAATATATGTAAGGGAACTAAAGAGTAACAGAGATGTAGAACTGTGTTGTGAAGGTCTAAGTCCATGAATTCCCCCAAGGGAATATGTATGTAAAATAAAAAATAAAAAACTACCTTCATTTTGATACACCGTGGGTAAAGACATACCTCAAAAACATATACCATAAAGTGTCTGATATGCTAACACTGTGTCTTAGAGTAAATCCCAAAACATACATACCGCTCCAAACCCTCCTTTCCCCAGTAGTCTGTACTGTCGAAATGTTTGCTTCATGATAGGCTGCCTTGAAAGAGACAGACATGTTGTTTTCATTTGAAATATTTTTGTAAATACATTTTTTAAGAAGAACTGTAAACAGCAGCTACTTGGCTAACCACTGATCCATGAAACAATTCGTCTCATACCTTTGTTGGGCATACACATTTACTGACCTCTCCAACTGTTTCCATTGTAGAAAGCGGGCAAAGAACATGCTGTCCTGGTACTGGGTGAAGGGCTCGTTGCTGAGGTATTTATGTAGGTCTCTAATCCACAAAAGAAAGATGAACTCCATCTGCTCCATTGGTCAACAGTTTTCAACAGCATGTGCCACACTTTAGAGAACTGATTCTGAAAAGCAGTTCTTCTATTGGCTACTGGACATACTGTATATATTACTGTGTATATCCCAGTAATTTAGCAAAATTAGAAAAATAGTCATCACATCAGGCCAGCAAAACTCCAGTTAAGCCAGTAGTTAAAATTATATACAGTCAGTATAGTGCAGTGTTATGGTTAGATGCATTCAGATGTGTTTGATTTGAGGAAGATTTGGGCATGGATGTCCCAGAAAATTCACACCAAAATCTGACTGTGCAATACTCAAAGAAATTACAAAACACACAAAAAATACATCTCAGACTCTATAGGCCTCTGTTAGCATGCTAAATGTTAAAGATTTACAACAGTACAATTAGAAAAAGATCTAATAAGTGTTGCTTCCCAGGAGAAACTTGCTTCTCTCTAAGTAAAATATGGCATAGCTGAAGATAAATCTGAAACCCCTAAACCTTCTGGAACAATGTCCTTTGGACAGACAAAACCAAACTGGATACATTTGGCCACAATGTATAATGCCAGATTGGTGAAAATAACCTTTTTCACCAATGCAACCACAGGACCTGGGCACTTTGCAGTCATTGAGTCGACTATGAATTCCTGTGTATACCAAAGTATTCTAGACTGCATTGAGTCCCCTACAAACTTGTTTTAACATGACCATCTATAAGCAGACCAGAGAGATATAACTTACTCCCTGCAGCCATGAAAGACATCACCACAGGGATTGAGCTCCAGACTCTGATTGCAGCTTCTTTCATGCCTCAGTAGGATGGACACACACTCACTGGACTGAGGGAACATGATACACTTGGATAAAGTGATGTGTAGCATGATATAAGAATTCTTGTTTCAAACTTCAGAGGAGAAAATAATGAAAGAAAAATATCCACGGTTGTAAACTATCAACCATGTTTTCTACAAATGTTGTCACACCTGCTTCATGAGGAATCTCTGGATGATCCTGTTCCCAGACTCTTTCCTTTTGTCATCTGACTGAATGTCAAAGTTGTCCTAAAGAAGAAAATAGGTATTAAGATTGTTTGCATATGTGGATGCAGAGTCTATATGTACAGGTTAGTTCTTCAAAGGGTTTAGACAGTAAAATCTAGTATCAGACAGAAGGTCTGATGTCAGTTTTTCTGAAGTAATTTGAGCTATTTACTGCAAAATGTTTAAGTGGTCAGACATACAGATGCTCACACATGAAGCAAATCACCAGTAAATTAAATGATTTAGTTCATTCACAATCTGTAAGTCGTGCAATAAACTTAAAAAGATCTTGTGTCAATGAATAATTTATTGTTTACAAAATGTTGTGTAAACTCGGGCGGTTAAAATGTTTTAGAGAAGCACACTTCTCATCTAATTTCTCAGGTTTAATATTGCCTTTGAGACTACCTACTGTACCCTGGATGTGATTACTTGCCAGTTGAAGTAACGGTAAAAATATTAGGGTTTTTTGTTTGTTTGTTTGTTTTGAAACATTTGCCAGTGTTGCAGTGGTTAGCCACTTGATAAGGCAATCAGCTGCCGCTTAACGCTGGTGCTTTGAGTGTTTTGAGGGTCAGGCTCATTAGATACTACCTGTCCAGTAACACTTTGTTTCTGCACAGGATACAAGGTTATATGAGCTGTTGTATCTACAAGAGTCACCCTCTTGTGCACTGAAGTCCAAAATTTCTTTTTTACTCAATATGAATATACCAGAGTTAAATTTGGCTGATGTTTTTTTTCTTATCATTTAATAATGCCGCGGTGTCTCATGTATCATTATCCATCAGTAATCAAGAAAGAAAGAAAAAAATAACAGATGGAAATTCCAACATGCTATAGATTATTTTGATGTTATATTATATGTGTTATGGTGTAATTCTTCAAGTATATTTTCAGTTCTCAGTTTTCTAATGTTCTTCATGTTAGTTTCACATTTGTTTTGCTCTTAATCTCTTATCTCTCGTTTAATATTTTTAAAAAGCGCACTGCACTGCAATGTCATTACTTAAAACACACAAGAGCAATGCAACTCTAGCTTCTGAAATAATTACTGATATTTAAGTGCCATTATTTTCAATATTTTTAAGGACTCAAATTCCAGTAAAAGAATTTTTCACAGTTTGTACCAAAGCATCTTGGAGGGAAATGTAGTTCTGCAGATCAGGCCGACTCCGACAGAAGAGCTGAAACAGTTTCTTGCCAATAGGCTGCTTCACACATAGACTATAGTAGTCTCGTTCTAATGGAGAAATATAAAATAAAATATATGGTGTGAAATCTCACAAAGAACCAGAACTTGTTCACACTATTGAAACACACTTGCAGATACACACCTATGTTCATGGCCAGGTCTTTGCACTGGCTAATGTGGGGAAAGCGAAGCATTTCTTTCCATTTCCAGCTCCTTCCTCCACCTACAGACAGTGGGGACACAGAAAAGGAGTTCTTTAGTGTTGTGAATATGCATACATGCCTATAACCAAAGTGCTGACATATTGAATAACTCAGACTGAGATGTCAATCAGCATGCCTAGTCCTTCAGGTTTCAGACAATAGCTTGTTCGACTACAGTGAGTGAACTATAAATAGCTCCAGGAACAAATTAAACAAAGCCTGTGGAACCACATTACTCTGCAACGTACTTTACACACTATCACTCATAGTTTGCGTCTCAATTTCCACACTCCAAATTTATTTCATGTCTCAAGTAACAGCAAATAAATTTATGTTGCCTTCAGAGAGAATTTCACTTTATTCAGAAATGCTAAAATTGATAAACTGATTTATCCTAAACTGAACTGGTGAGTAAAAAAAACCAGACTTAAAACTCATCATTGATCAGGTTTATCATACATCACTCTTCCACACTGTGACTGAAAAATCATTGTCCTGAGATAACCCATATAAGCACTACTTCTGATGGAGGTCATGTCCCAAATTGAGAAATAAGTCAAAAATTGTCAGCATTTTAGCATGTCATCTTCTCACATAAACTTTCTGGATATAGAAAGTTCTTACCTTCTCTGGCTCTAACAAGAGCAGTATTTGCCGCAATGCTTTCTATGGTTTCCATGTAGCACTGTGCCTTTGCACTACAAGTTACCTTTAGTTAAGTACCGCACAGTATCCAGCCTTCATGCACAAAAGTAAAAATACAACTTCTCAGCAGGCCCAGTAAATGGCAACTATTATATTACAGGCTGCTGAAATAGCTAGTCGTGTTGTCTAACCTGCAGTACCTGTGAGTCACTAAAGAATGTGGGATACTTAATATATGACAGTGCACTCCAAGCACAGGACACGCCCTAAGTAAGAGAGGAGGGACAAAACACAGGTGTAAAGAGCATACAAATAAATCAAAAACTGTAGAGAGGTGATGGATTTGCAACAAAAGCAAAGCAGACAGAAAGAAAGAGTTATTAGAAAAGAGTTTCTAAATATTGACCATTCTTGATCAACAGGTAATCAGAATTTAATTGGTTTTGGACTACTTTTCAGTTCTGAAGTTACTCCCATTTCATGTCCAAAACCCTATTTTGACCAAAGTTGAACTTATCAGCTAACACTTGCAAGCTTGGTTAACAAATCGCATACATAAACTGTATGAGCATGATGCAATAACATCGTAAAACTAGAAACTGAAAGATTCACTTAACACACATCTATGAAGCTAATGTTCAGTCACTTGAAGACATCCCAATCTCCATTTGTATATAACTAACTAGAATATAACTAACAGGTCATATACACAAAGTGGTAAATGGTAAATGGCCTGTATTTGTATAGCGCTTTACTAGTCCCTAAGGACCCCAAAGCGCTTTACACATTCAGTCATCCACCCATTCATGCACACATTCACACACTGGTGATGGCAAGCTACATGTAGCCACAGCCACCCTGGGGCGCAATGACAGAGGTGACACCCAGTGGCTTAATACTGGCCTCCTGAGGCACAGGGGTGGCTGTACCTCAGCATGTACAGCAGGTCCTCTACTAATTGAAAGTTTGGTGGTTTGATCCCTGGCTGCTTCAGTCTGCATGCCAAATTGTCTCGGACAAGATACTAACCCCAACTTGCATCCATTGGATGAATGAAGCGTATTGTATTAAATCTTTTGAATTGTCATGTTAAATAGAAGAAGTGCTATATAAGGACCAGTGCATCTACTATGTAGTTTACATTTATCATTTTTAGAAGGACAGCACATACCACATACACCACAATGGACAAAAACAAAAACAAACAAATGGACAACTGTACCCTCATACACACAATAATAACATGGACTGAACCACCACTCACAACCACTAGCACTTTACATAGCCTCTGTAGAAATTATCCACATATTTCACTTATCTTAACTGCACTACTGTATATGCTGTATAGACAATCATTCTGTACAATACGATAATTATAATTCTACAACTGTTTACAACTGTTTATACTGCAGTGGTTTGTATCATATCTATCTAATAGACTCCAGTTTGTGCATGTAAATGGAGAGTCCTCTTCACACACTGAGGTTAATTATGGAGTTCCACAGGGTTCAGTGCTAGGACCAATTCTGTTTACATTATACATGCTTCCTTTAGGCAGCATCATTAGAAGACATAGCATACATTTTCACTGCTATGCAGATGACACCCAGCTCTATCTGTCCATGAAGCCAGATAACACACACCAATTAGTTAAACTGCAGGAATGTCTTAAAGACATAAAAATCTGGATGGCCGCTAACTTTCTGCTTCTTAATTCAGATAAAACTGAGGTTATTGTACTCGACCCTGTAAAGCTTAGAAATATGGTATCTAACCAGATTCTTACTCTGGATGGCATTACCTTGGCCTCCAGTCACGCTGTGAGGAACCTTGGAGTCATTTTTGACCAGGACATGTTCTTCAACGCACATATTAAACAAATATGTAAGACTGCTTTCTTCCATTTGTGCAACATCTCTAAAATTAGAAATATCCTGTCTCAGAGTGACGCTGAAAAACTAGTTCATGCATTTATTACTTCCAGGCTGGACTACTGTAATTCATTATTATCAGGATGTCCAAAAAACTCACTGAAAAGCCTTCAGCTAATCCAAAATGCTGCAGCAAGAGTGCTGACAGGGACTAGAAAGAGAGAGCATATTTCTCCTGTTTTGGCTTCCCTTCATTGGCTTCCTGTTAAATCCAGAATTGAATTCAAAATCCTGCTCCTCACATACAAGGTCTTAAATAATCAGGCCCCATCATATCTTAATGACCTTGTAGTACCATATCACCCTATTAGAGCACTTCGCTCTCGCTCTGCAGGCCTACTTGTTGTTCCTAGAGTATTTAAAAGTAGAATGGGAGGGAGAGCCTTCAGTTTTCAGGCCCCTCTTCTGTGGAACCAGCTTCCAGTTTGGATTCGGGAGACAGACACTATCTCTACTTTTAAGATTAGGCTTCAAACTTTCCTTTTTGCTAAAGCATATAGTTAGGGCTGGACCAGGTGACCCTGAATCCTCCCTTAGTTATGCTGCAATAGACATAGGCTGCCGGGGGATCCCCATGATGCATTGAGTTTTTCCTTTCCAGTCACCTTTCTCACTCACTACGTGTTAATAGACCTCTCTGCATTGAATCATATTTGTTATTAACCTCTGTCTCTCTTCCACAGCATGTCTTTATCCTGTCTTCCTTCTCTCACCCCAACCGGTCGCAGCAGATGGCCGCCCCTCCCTGAGCCTGGTTCTGCCGGAGGTTTCTTCCTGTTAAAAGCGAGTTTTTCCTTCCCACTGTCGCCAAAGTGCTTGCTCATAGGGGGTCATATGATTGTTGGGTTTTTCTCTGTATCTATGAAGCGTCTTGAGGCGACTTTTGTTGTGATTTGGCGCTATATAAATAAAATTGAATTGAATTGAATTTATAAATTGCACAGTTCAGATTTCTGTATAGTTTCATATTTTATATTTCTGTATAGTTTTCATATTTATATCATGTTCATAGCCTCCACATAGCTTGTACACCCACTACAGCATGTACATACTTATAGTTATAGCATATTCATAACATACCTTCATACCGTGTACATTGTAACATACACATAATAGACCCATATTTTGTACCCTTATACCTATAACAGACCCATTTGTGTAATATATCTACAAATCTATATTATTGCTAATATATATTTTGTAATATATCTATATTATGGCTAAAGCACTTCTGGATGGATGCAAACTGCATTTCGTTGCCTTGTACCTGTGACATGTGCAATGACAATAAAGTTGAATTCTATTCTATTCTATTCTATAGGCTTAAAAGAGCCTAGCTGCTCTCATTCTGCTTTATCAAACTTTCTTTGGGTTACACAACCAGAGAGATAATAGAGAAGATAATTAGACATTAGAGTGTCTTCTCTTCCTCGCTGGCTCCATGACTCTCAGTATGGTGCAGACTGGTTCGCTATGTCTTGCACAAAATCACCACCAAAAACACTACAAATTACTCCCATGATTGTATTTCTTATAAACCCCTGAATCGGGTATAAAAGGAGTATAATGTACGAGCTTATATACTGCTGTTGAAGGCAACATAGATGCACCTGCGTCTTAAGGACGCTGTCTTTGATCCGTTCCCTGATTGGTCCGTTGCTCTTAGAGGCGGGAGCTGTCTGTGAAGCCAAGCACACTATTAGGCAATACACCTGGCTATCAAGATGAATGCGCCTACCTGTCACTTCCTGCTGTCGGTATTTATTCATTTTCACTTTTTTTTTAAATTCTGGGGATAATTTGGCACGTCACTGCCATATTTGAATGATTTCGTCTAATGTATCCCTTGCAGCTTGTGGATCGCGCGGACCACACGTTGCGACCTTGGCTTCATGTTCGGCTTAAAGGAGGAGTAACCCTCCTGGACACCGCTTGGAAAACACCGTTTGGATTTTAATGAGCTGCAGCTTCGGGGGTTGTTTTAATGTGGGCTCATATTGTCGTCTTTGTTTTTACAGCAGCAGGAGGAGGGAGGGACTGTGCCATGGAAAGGTAGGCACAACAGATGTGTTTGTATGCTTTTTTCTTATCGTTGGGAAGAGGTTGATACAGACTTGGCAGCAGGCCTGGCAGTGCGCGCTTAATAAATAAGGCTACTAGAACAGCCGCGGCGTACGACGTCGCTGTCACAAGACGCAGCCTGCGGACACCCGCAAAAATGCTTGCGATGCGCATCTTTTCTGTACAGGCGCGTGGATGTGTGTCTCTTTGAGGCTTTTTACATGTATTTCAGCTGCCAAAAGATGTCTGTGTGGTAAAGTGCTCGCTTCAGTGTTGAACTGGCCTAAAGCACAAAATGCCCCCCCCCCCTCTAAGAAACTAACTCGTCACTACCCCCACCCCTGCCTCTGCAGGGTCATATGTAGGGACGTGGCAGCATATACAATAGAGACAACATTGTCGACACACACACACACACACACACACACACATACACACACACACACACACACACACACAGGCTAACTGCGCTATTATTACAGTAGTATAGTGCAATACAAAAAATCTGATACTTGCTTTGATATTAAATGATGTTCCTTCTTTACTCTGACTTTCTGTTGGAGTCCAGCTGAGGTGAGTGAGGTGACCAATTGAATGCCATTTTGGTTTAATTAGTGGAAACAAACACTTCTATTGCAGTGACCTTAAACTGTCCCATAATACTGACATGCTCACACCCTGTGCATGTTTTGAGACTGCATAGTAGTAATGAGGTCCACTGTATGCTGTTTAAGTCTTATTTTGGCACATTCTCAAAAAAAAAACTGTTTTCAGACTATTTAGTGAAATAATCTGCTGTCTTCCCATAGTATAAACACATGAATTCTATCTATATAAATAAATACTTGAATAACATTATCAGTGTAATAATCTATTCATTATGGCACTTGTTAGTGGGTGGGGTATATTAGGAAACAAGTGAATGTTTTGCCGTCAACATTGGTGTATCAGAAGCAGGAAAAATGGGCAACCATAAGGTTTTGAAGGAGTTTGCCAAGGGCTAAATTATGATGGCTAGAGGAATGGGTTAGAGCATCTCTAAAACTGCAGCTCACTGTGTGTGTTTCCAGTCTGCAGTAGTCTGTATCTGTGGTTATCAAAAGTGGTACAAGAAAGGAACAGTGGTGATCCAAGAACACAGTCATGGAGATCAAACTGCTGAAAAGGTTTATACTGGTTCTGACAGAAAAATGTGAGAATACATGGTGTATTGCAGTTTATTGTGTCTGGGGTTGCATAGGCACAGACCCATGCTGACCCCTGTCCACTACCTAAAGTGGTAACAACGGGCATCAGACCTCAACCATGGAGCAGTGCAAGAAGGGGGCCTGGTCTGATCTATTTCAATTCAATTGAATTGAATTTTATTTATATAGCGCCAAATCACAACAAAAGTCGCCTCAAGGCGCTTCATAGATACAGAGAAAAACCCAACAATCATATGACCCCCTATGAGCAAGCACTTTGGCAACAGTGGGAAGGAAAAACTCGCTTTTAACAGGAAGAAACCTCCGGCAGAACCAGGCTCAGGGAGGGGCGGCCATCTGCTGCGACCGGTTAGGGTGAGAGAAGGAAGACAGGATAAGAAGGAAGACAGGATAAGAAGGAAGACAGGATATCTGATCTGACCTTGAAAGATATTATAGTGGGTTATTTCACAGTGTTTATCAGAGTAGAGGAACAAACTGTCTCTGCAGCGGCTAGGTTTGGTAAACAGCACTGTAGGTAGGGGGTTCTCAGAGTCCGCCATCATTTCTACTGTCTTGAGCGGGTTCAGCCCCAGATGGTTCTGACGGCACCAGTGGACCAGCTGATCCACCTCCCATCTATACGCTGATTTGTCATTGTTCTGGATCAGACATTGGTCTGATGATGATGGCGTTATCTGTGAACTTCAGGAGTTTAACAGATGGTTCTCCTGAGCTCTTTGCCAGAGGTTTCCTTAGCGTCATGCATTCTATTCATTTTACACAGCATGTCTCTGGTCCCACACACACCAAAGGACACACACTGAACCTTGTTTTTACTTTAGGTTTAAACATTGAGTTTATTTGTACTGATGACATTTTTATTTCGGACCATTGTTGTATTCTTTTTAACCTGTCTTTTCATCTGTCCCTCTACATGTGGTTAGCTCTCGCATCTTAAATTCCTCTACTGCTGTTAAATTTTCCGTTGCTTTTAATTTAGTTTTATCTCCTTATAACGATGTTCATCTTTTAACAAATCTTTTTAATAATCATTCTCTTTCTATTTTAGACAATGTTTGTCCTGTCAAAACTAGACTAGCTCCAGTTTCAAAGTCGTCCCCCTGGATAAATGACAGCATTCGCTTCTTAAAGTGTTGCTGCCATAAGGTTGAGCGTTTATGGAGGAAAACTCATTTGCATGTCCATCTCCTTCATTTAAGGGACCTTTTAGTCTCTTTTAACACTTCAGTTCGAGATGCGAACTAAGTTCAGACTTTGTGTCTAAGAGCAGAGGTAACCCCAAGGTACTATTAGACACTATTAGTGATATTGTTGCTCCTGCTCCATCTGCTGTCCCAATTTCATTAAATGAAGATTTTGAAAAATTTCTTTCTTTCTTCGTTGAAAAAGTCAGTAATGTGAGGAATCTCTCCTTCTGTGTCTCTGTTGTCAGCTCCAACTCAAGCTAGGCCTGTAATTTTAGAAAGATTTTTACCTGTGTCCTTACCAGAGCTGGTCAAGTTAGTTGATTCGATGAGAGCATCCTCCTGCTCTCTTGATATTTTACCTGGATCTTTGTTTAAAAATGTCTTTCAGTCTATCGGTCACTGTGTGCTTACAATTATCAATACCTCACTGATTTCTGGTCAGGTCCCTGTTAATATAAGAATGCTGTTATTCACCGACTGTTTAAAAAAAAAACCTAAGCTTGACGCTTCTATTCTCTGTAGCTACAGACCAAATTCAAAATTATCGTTCATTGCTAAGATTTTAGAAAAGGTTGTGGATAAGCACCTTATAGCTGTTTTAGATGAATACAGCATTCTGGATAAATTCCAATCTGGCTTTCGTAGAGCTCACTCTACTGAAACTGCACTTCTTAGAGTCTCCAACGACATTTTGATGAGATGTGATGCAGGAGAATGCTCCGTTTTGTTGATGTTGGACCTGACCTCCGCCTTTGATACTGTGGAACATCATATTCTTCTAGATAGGCTGAGACACTGGGTGGGTATATCAGGGGCTGCTTTGGACTGGTTTGAATCTTATTTGCATGAACGATCCTTTTCTGTGGCTACCTCTAAGTACAGTTCATCTTCTATTTTTCTTGCCTATGGTGTAACTCAAGGTTCTGTTTTGGGGCTTTTATTGTTTTTGTTGTATTTCCTTCCTCTTCAGCACATATTGAGCACTTTTAAGGGCATTTCGTATCACTGCTATGCAGATGATATTCAGTTATATATCTCCTTTGAGCCCCAAGATGTTTCCAAGCTACAGATTTTTCATAGGTGCATAGACTCCATTAGAGGTTGGATGGCTGGAAACTTTCTTCAACTAAATGAGGAGAAGACTGAAGTCCTTGTTTGTGCTCCTTTTTTTTTTTTTTTTCTTGCCTGTCCCGTTTGGCTCTCTTGCCATCAGAATTATTGTCTAAAGGCGAAGAAAGATGCCCAATGGATTTACTTTACCAAATGGACCATCCCAGCCTTGCCATAATGGTCTATTTGATTCACCTTTTATTGTTTATTTTATTTTATTTTCACTTGCTAAATACGGGACAGACTTGACTGGGAAAAGAAAGGGGAGAAAGAAAGAGGGAAAGAAAAACAGCGGACAAGAGGGACGGGGATAAAGGGCAAAAAAACAAAAACCAACAACATAAGCAGACAAAAAATACCAATCAATCACCTGGATCACCTGTTGAGAAAGGAAAAAAGAGAAAACAAGCAGAAGAAAAAGAGAGCAATATAATAAACAACATCACGATGATCTATGGGAATATAACAGTAAATACTAAATATTAAACATTATTGTGCAGCACGTAAGATCGACAGTGCACAGTGTGCTTTGAGGTAGGAGCCAAAAAGGGTGTAGTTTGTGTGTGTGAGCACCTGTGTGTACACCTGTGAGCATGAACGCGCTTGTATTTAAAACGTTTCTTCATGTAATGATCTGCTAGAGGGTGTGGGGGGGGCCATAGCCCAGTCCTCCAAGGCATGAAGCAGGTATGGAGGAGATCAAAACTCCAGACATCCAGAGGCCCCCAGAACACAAGAGACCAAGGAAGACCAACAGAGGGGCAGCCGCGCCACTGTCCCAGAAAGAGCTGAAGAGAGCCCCAGATGAGGGGTCACTCCGCAGCCGCGGAGCAGAAGCCAGGGGGGGTTGCAGTGACATGCCCGTGAGCTCCGCCGGCAGCCAGCTGTGCCTGAGTGACCGAGCCCCAGGCCGAGAGGCTGAGAGTACCCCACCCCTGAAGTGGCCCGAGCGAGCCCCAGGCTCCAGGCCCCGATAAGCAGCCACCAAGGAGTGAGCCGGTGTGTACCTGGGCGCCCATCCCCGGACACAAAGAACCACCAACGCACCGATGTCTGAGGGCGTCTGCCACTGGCAGGTGAAGTGGTGGGGAGAGATCGGCCTCCATACCTTAGAGGGCCTGAGATGTCCCCAGAGAGGTGGCGTCTGATACCCAACCTGACATATAGACACAGACATACAGGGATTTGATGTTTTTTTTCTAATTCCTGAATGTTTTTGTTTTCTTCTTTCTTTTTATGTGATGAGAAAGAAATTATTTTACCTCTCATCACAGCTTTCCCTGCTTCCCATAGAACAGATGCTGAAGTTCCGGGAGCATCATTATAGTCTAAATATTCTTTTTTAAGATATTTAATAAAGTCTTCATCTTTAAGCAGTGATGTATTAAATCTCCAGTTTTTACTTGGCGTAGTATTATTCTTGTGCATTAGTGTTGAAGATACAGGAGCATGATCGCTGACAGCTATAGGGTGAATCTCAGCAGAGGTGGGACCAAGTCATTGTCTTGCAAGTCTCAAGTAAGTCTCAAGTCTTTATCCTCAAGTCTCAAGTCAAGTCTCAAGTAATGTCAGGCAAGTCAGAGTCGAGTCTCAAGTCACTGGTGTAAAAGTCCGAGTCAAGTCACAAGTCTGAAACTTTGAATTTCAAGTCCTTTCGAGTCTTTAAAAAAAAAAAACGAAAAAATAATGTTGCAGTTATATGTTAGGTGTAAATAATAGACCATGTGTTCTTTTTTTAAATCTGTATTGATCTCATCACCTGATGAAACAAGTAACTTACAAAATATGAACAAACTAATTCTGAAATTGCACCTTGCACAGCTCAATTAAACTTTGCTGCAAGAATAGTCTTCCTCTAAATTACAAATTCACAGAATAAACATTCAGTGAAAAAATGCAAAAGCAGAACTTCCTGTTGAAACAAAAAGTGCTGAGATTTCCGTATGTACAAAACAATGAATGATTATATATATATATATATATATATATATATATATATATATATATATATATAAATAAACAATGAACAAGAATGTGCACTTTAACTTATTTCAGTTCACTATTAACTATTCTGCATTGCATTTGCAAAAGACCAAATTGGCCAAAAGTCTGTCAGTCATTTGTGCACGATGAGGCCGTAGAATGATGCCACCATAGCTGAAAACTCGCTCCACAGGAGCACTACATGCAGGTACTGCCAAAACTCTGGTGGCCACATGAAACAGAGAAGGAAGAGTCTGCATGTTCATTGCCCAGAACAAGAGGGCGTTCTGTCCATCAGCAATATCCAGGTAGTGACTTAGCTGTAGAGCTGGACTCTTCCCCACATCCTTCTTCTGCCTCTTACAGTAAGCAGCAAAGAGTCCTCCATCTTCACAGTCCTCTTGATGTTCCTCACCAGGAGTCACAAGTTGCTCTGACTTTGCAGGATCTGCCGCATCTTGCAGGATCAGATCTGGCAAAACAAATTAACAACAGCAAAAGAGCCTTTATTACAATTTTAGACAAAAAAAAATACAGAAAAAATATAAACTATATTCAATCTTTACCTTTAACTTTTTGTGTCACCTCTGTCTTTATGTCACAACTGCCCAACACATGGTGTTCCACCCACAACAGAGAAAATGCTGGATCCAAAGCAGCTGCTTTAAGGTACACTGGATCTGAAAAGGGGGCAGTGATCCCATCTTCTGCTCTAGACATTCGCACACTGATAAAGATTCCAAGAAATCTTTTGTTCAAAGATGCTTGGAGGCTCCTGACCAGACCATTCAGGAAACAGACTTGAGGCTTCAGTTTCTCAAGGTGGTGATTGAGGGACAGCACGGATGGAACAACAGCACTAATCGTGACTATTTTCTCACCTTGTGTCAAATCTGTTGCTTCTCCAAAAGGCTTCAAGATGTCCACCATCTCCTTCAAAAGGTTCCACTCTCGTGTTGTGAATAATAACTCCTTGTGCCCAGTCATTTCAAGAACAGCACAGAGTTTTAGATGATCACATTGGATAACTGCCTTCACTTGTCTCAGTGTTGAATTCCATCTTGTGATTACAGCAGCAGGGATCGCTTTCTGTTCACCAAATTCAGCTTCAAACACATCTTTGAATGTTGTGCTTGTGTGCAGTAGAGAGCTGAGCTTAGATAACTTTGAAAGTGAAGGAGATGCCACTTTGGTCTCTGACAAACCATCTTTCACCACCAGCTGAAGTGTGTGCGCAAAACACTGCAGGCGCTGTGTCTTTGCCATAGCAGCACCTACTGTTTCCTGATCTTCCAAGGTTAAGTCATGCCAGAGCTCTGGGTCGTCAAGATGATCACCATCATCATGTTCCTCAGCTTGCTCAGTGGGGAAGCACACAGTGAATGCTTTTCGCATATTGGCAGCATTGTCACTAATAATATAGTCTAGTTTATCTTTAATGTTGTATTCGTCACATATAGCTTCAAATTTCTCACAGATTCTTTCACCAGTGTGTAATCCTTTGAAGCGGTCAAAGGCCAGCAGTTTGGATTTTAGCTGCATCCTCTCTGTCTCTTTCTGTATCCAGTGCACAGTGATACCAAGGAAACCCCTCATCCTTCGGTCTGACCAAATGTCCACAGTGACTGAAACATGATCAGTCTCGCTCAACTGAGTTTTTAACATTGAACGTTTCTCAGCAGCAAGGTTCTCCGTTTTTGATATAATTGTTCTGCGACATACCGGGCTGTATTTTCTGTCAACTACCGTCAGAAAGTGCCGAAAATTCTTGTTTTCCACAATAGAAAGGGGCAGGTTGCAACCAATAATCAAGTCACTTAATAATGCATTCGTGATAGCTTTCTGCTGTGGATGAGTCATGCTGTTACTCCCCTCGAGTCGTAATAAAGCTCAACTTGTTCCTTGTGTTTTAACTGACATTTATTTCGGACAGGAGGATTCTTCGACATGCCTTAACTTGTAATGATGTCCAACCACAGCCGATACAATGCCGTCAGAACTAAAAAGAAATACAAACTTAAATGAATATTCTTAATAAAGCCCCTAAGCATTATATATGGCGAAACATTCCAACAAAACAATCAATAAAATACACATTACACCTCACACTGCGGTAATTGCACTAGAATATCACGCAACACTAGCATATTTACATACAACGAAAATAAACAAAAGAAAACATTTACCTCATTGGCCTCACTCAAAGGGAATAAAACTTTAATCCTTACATCGTGGGGAGGTCCAAAAAAGGCACTCTTTTATTTATCTTACTATTTACTATCTTACTGTGGACGTGCAAACCTCGTGGCTCGTCTCAATTAGCTTGCTGAGTGTGCCAGCCAAAAATACCCTCTTAGCAACAACAGACGGAACTATAGAAAAGGTTCCTATCTAATTGCACAATTAGTAAAAATAACACATTTAAACATATAAATCCAATGAACAAAACATGAATTACTATTGATTTATTTCTTAATATTTCAACTACTAATTGTTTCAACCTTACATATCTAATAAAATGAACTTAAATGCGAGAGTTGCCTATGACGGCAGCTACACTCCCACCAAATCACTTGTGATTTCCACCTATGAACTTATGAAATGTAAACTAATCTGCTTCTAATAGTGTCACAGTCTTGTGTATAGGTCTGTCAAGTAGAACTGGTTTACTCAGTCTCTTTCCATGGTCATCTAACAATGAGTCACTCATTAACAGTTGTACTTTGCGTATACATCCATCTTCACTCGGGTGTATGGCAACAACTTTGGCCAACTTCCAGTCGTTTCTTGATGCTTGGTCATCTTGTACGATCACTATGTCATTGATCTTTGCATTTCTGTTTGTTTTGTGCCACTTTTGTCTTTGTTGTAGGCTCAATAAGTACTCTTTCTTCCATCTGTGCCAAAATTCATTGGCCAAGTACTGGACTCTACGCCATCTTTTGCGAAGATACAAATCTTCCTTTACAAAGTCTCCTGGTGGTGGCAGTATTACTGACGACTTCATGGTCAACAGAAGATTAGGTGTAAGTGGCTGAGGTCCAGTAGGATCGTTGAGTAAATGTGGGGTGATAGGTCTGCTGTTAACTATCGCCATCACTTCATAAAGATAGGTTCTTAGAGATGAACTGTCCAATGATCTGGATGACTGATCCAGAATGGTTGTCAATACACTTCGGATCGTACGAATTTGCCTTTCCCAGGCTCCACCCATATGACTGGCAGAGGGAGGATTCATCACAAACTCACAGCCTAGCTGTTTCAAACTTTCCTGATCCATTTCCTTTACTGCTTCCAGAAACTCACGTCTGGCTCCAACAAAATTGGTGCCTTGATCTGATTGCAACTGACGTACATTCCCACGCAAAGCGATGAAAGAACGCAGTGAGTTTAGAAAAGCGTCGGTTGACATATCATCAAGTAGCTCTATGTGCACCGCACGAGAGCATAGACAGGTAAACAGAAGCCCGTAACGCTTCAGTTCTTTTCTTCCTTCTTTAATGTAGAATGGGCCGAAACAATCCATCCCACAATACGTGAAGGGAGGGGTGGTCTCCATTCTCTCACTTGGTAGGTTTGCCATCTTTTGCTCTTCTCCTCGACGTCTGAATTTCCTGCACTTAATACAGTTGTAGATAAAGGATGATACTGCTTGACTGCATCCTAGTATCCATATTCCGTTCGATCTCAGCTCATTTATCGTCATGCCCCGTCCTTGATGTTTCACCCGCTGATGATAGTGATCAATCAGTAACTTTGCGATATGGCAAGTCTTTGGTAAGATGACCGGGTGCTTGACGTGTGGCTGCAATGTAGAACGCTCTAATCTACCTCCCACTCTAAGAACACCCTTCTCATCCAGGAAGGGATCGAGTCGATAGAGTCTATTTGTTCTGTCCTTGGGTAGATCCTTTCGCGTTTGAAGTGCCTTGATTTCCTTGCAGAAGATTGATCTTTGTACAATGGATATGACTTTAAGCTCGGCTTCTGTCCTTTCTTCAAGGTTAGTGGCTTTATTGCTTCTCCTTTCCAAGCCCTTAAACTCTTTCACAAATCTGAGAAGTCTTGCCATAGCTTTGACCAACCTTGACCAACTGGAGAATTTCAGAAAACGTTCTGCCAAAGAATTTGTTTCTGTAGTTGTATGGAGTACAACAACTTTGCGTACTTCTGGATCCTCTGCATCAAGTTTCCCCACCGTGACTTCTTCGTGGGGAAGTTTCTCTTGCCAAAGAAAACTTGGACCACTAAACCAGTTGGAGGTAATGAGGTCTTTGGCCTTCAGTCCACGCGAGGCATGATCTGCTGGATTGAGATCTGATACCACAAACTTCCATTGCATCGGTTGAGTGCTTTCCTTAATACGCTGAATGCGATTTGCAACGAAAACATGGAAACGTCTCGCATCGTTGTTGATATATCCCAAGACAACTTGAGAATCTGTCCAGAAGAATTCTTGAGCATCTTCTAGCTCCAACTCTGCTTTGAGCATGTCACTAATCCGCACTGCTACAACTGCTGCAGACAGCTCCAATCGTGGCACCGTAGTAACCTTCGTGGGTGCTACTCTGGACTTGGCAAAGACAAGAGCGCAGTGGACTTGTCCTGCTTCACTGACAGCTCTCAGGTACGTACAAACACCATACCCTGAAACACTTGCGTCTGAGAAATGGTGAAGCTCGTACTTCTGAACTGTTTGAAAATCTTTTGGCACGTAACATCTGTCAATTTTGACATCTGCTAGATTTTTTAGATCCAACAACCAGGACTCCCACCGTGACTTCAGATCGCTTGTGAGTGGTTCGTCCCAATCTGCTTTCTCTCGACACATTTGCTGTAGTATCTGCTTCCCAAGTAGAACAAAAGGTGCCACAAAGCCAAGTGGATCGTAAATAGAGGCTACTGTGGACAACACTCCTCTTCTGGAAAGTGGCTGCTCGTTCACAACTACTCGAAACTGGAAATAATCCGAGTCGATGCACCATTTGACACCTAGGGCTCTTTCAATTTGTTGCTCGCCCAGTGACAAGTCCTTTCTTACTGTTTCTGCACAATCTTCTTCCGGTAGCGAATTAAGCACTTGCTTACTGTTTGAAACAAACTTGTGAAGTCGCAAGCCTCCTGTGCTGCAAAGTTCCTTTGCTTCCTTCACCAAACAAATTGCCTCTTCTTCTGAGTGGAAACTGATAAGACCATCGTCCACATAAAAATTTCGCTCAATGAATCTTATGGTAGCTTCACTGAACTTGCCTTGACCTTGTGCAGCAATATACTTGAGACCAAAGTTCGCACAGGCAGGGGAAGAAGCAGCTCCAAACAAGTGTACGCGCATGCGATAGACAGATGGAGTAGAGTTGAAGTCTCCATTGTCCCACCACAAGAAGCGAAAGTAATTTTGATCTTCTTCTCTGACTCTGAATTGATGAAACATGCGCTCAATGTCGCACATCACTGCAACTGGACCTTTTCGAAATCGGCACAGGACCCCCACTAGAGAGTTGGTTAACTCTGGCCCTGTAAGCAGGTAGTCGTTCAAGGACACCCCTCCGTACTTTGCTGAACAATCAAACACCACTCTTATTTTGCCAGGCTTTTGAGGATGATACACTCCATGGTGTGGAATGTACCAGGCAGGGCCTTTGTCCAGGTCTACAGAGGGAACTCTTTCTGCATCACCACGCTCTATAGTCTCTCTCATGAACTCTGTGTAGTCTTTGTGGTATTGCTTGTCCTTCTCAAATCTTCTCTTCAAATTTTGAGTCTGTGTTCTGCACAGCTCCGGTTGTTTGCCAGACTTGGTCTGTCTTCCTTAAATGGCAAAGGTAACTCACAGTGTCCATCTGCTTTCATCTTCACTCCTTCTTCCATTATGGAGATGAACCTTAAATCTTCTTGTGAGAAGTGTGAATCTTCCACCTTTCTTTCATTGAAGTCGGACTCGAGCACTTTAATTACATCTGCAGATGTGACCACCTCTTTGACTTGTGTGCGACAGACGTATTGCACTTCTTTGACCAACTGCTCAGCTGACTGATTGGGTGTCACTTCCTTGACAATGATCTTGTGGCTACATCCTATGGCATCCCCATAGTCAACACATGGATTAGCTCCTCCAACTATTGTCCAGCCAAGGTCTGTTCTTTGGGCAAAAGGTTCATTATCTTTTCCCGCCACAACTTCTCTGGGTACCAACACTTGTGAACAATTGTAACCAATGAGCAGGCCTACGTCACATTCAATCAGTGGAGCGATTTCTTCAGCCAGGTGCTCTAAGTGTGGCCACGCTCTTGCTGTCCTTTGTGTGGGAATATGACTCAAATTCGCAGGAATAAACTCTCTTGTGTATGTCACAGGAAGAGGAATTCTCCTTGAAGAAGAGAAACCTCTGACCTGTAACCCAGACAGCCTTTGACTTGGTACTAAAGTGTCTTTAGAAGACATTGTCGAGAGCTTTAACTGCACACATTCCTTCTCTGCATCCAGAGCATCTGCCTTTTCCTTCAAGACGAATGTCGTGTCACTTTGGCTATCAAGAAGAGCATAGAGAAGAATCTCATGTTCAGGATTGCTTGTTGTGGATAACCAAACTGGAATGATTGTAGATGTGAGATTACTTCTGTCACTTTGAATCACACGGTTTGATATTGCTTCACTTGGTGCTTCCTTGGGTTTGGTTTCTCTACTCTCTTTATTGCCTTCCATCTCTTTCATTTGTGGTTCCTTGTCACTTTCCTTTTCTTTCCTTTTCTTTGAGGTTTTGTCTCGTTCCTCATGCAAACATGTCGGGTGTTTCCCTTTACATGTGTCACACATCTTTCTCCTTTCACATTTCTTTGATTGGTGTCCAAAGCCTAGACATCCAAAGCACAGTCCCTTAGTTTGCACAAATTTGACTCTTTCACTCAAGACCTTGTCCATAAACTTCCTACATGTGTGAATGCTATGATTTGAGTTTTCACAAAACACACATTTTTTTGTGTTGGACGTCTCTTCTGCAGCACTCACTAGCACCTTTGCTCCAACACTTCTTGTCTTGAAAGATTTCATTTTCTCTGAGTCACCTGCTTTGAGTGCATGAAGCGATGTTACTGGATTGCACGCAATCTTGGCTTCTCTCGCAATGAAGTCAACAAAGTGGCTAAATGTTGGAAAGGAACCATCTTGTTCTTCAATTTCAATGACCTTTCGATTCCATCTTGCTGACAACCAATCAGGTAGCTTGCTTAGCATTCTCTGATTCTCATTGCAGTCATTCAAAACTTCAAGACCTTTAACCTGAAGCATGGCCGCTTCACATCCTCTGAGAAAATCTGAAAATTCTCGAAGTTCAACGCTATCCTTGTTCCCAATCCTTGGCCATGATGTCAACTTATCTCTGAAAGCTTTGGTGATTACAAATGAACTTCCATATCTTTCCTCCAAAATGTTCCATGCTGAGTAATAAGCACGCTCTGTTCCCAACAGAAAATAACTCTCAACAGCCTTTCTCGCCGGTCCTCCAACATACTTGTGAAGATAGTAAATCTTTTCATTCACTGGGATGTTCTTTCTGTCTATCAGCATTTGAAACGACATTTTCCAATCCTTGTACTTGAGAGGATCTCCGTTGAAGACTGTAGGTTCTGGTACTGGTAGGCGACTTATGTGAATGGACTCAGCTAGAGCTTGGGCCAATGTTGTGGTACTATCTTCCTGTTTGCTTTCTCTTGGTTGTGACCTTAAGTTGGCTTGTGGCATATCAAACGGCTCTGCATTTGCATTAAGTTGCGAATGTGCAAACTGATTCATCGGTTTAGCTGTGACATTTCTCCGTTTGCTCCTTTCGTGCAGAAGGTCTGATATTTCTTCATCTGAGCTTCCTTCGTCATTGTACACTTTCAAACGTGCTTTAGCAGCATTCATTCTCTTTACTGTTTCTAGCCTTTCAAGCTCTCTTCGCTTTTGCTCTAAGGCCTTCTGTTTCTCAGCATTCTCTGCTTCAAGGATTTCAAGTGCCTTTCTTTCACTTTCCAATTCCTCCATAATCTTCAGAGTTGCTTCAGTAGCCGCAAGCTCTGCAGCTGCTTCTTGCCTCTTTACAGACAACTTACTTGAGCTTCTTGATTGCCTGCTATTCGAACCTTTGGATCTTTGAGAGGCGGCAGAATTGAATGCTGATCCTATATCACTCCAGTGAACCAATCTCTCAGAAAGTTCTTCGTCTTCTTCTGCTGCTAATTTTTCTTGAGCTAGCTTTATCATCTTTTGAGAAACCGCATCACAGGTGTCCACTCTGCGGCGAGTGTCTGCATCAGGAGTTTCATGATTGCGCAGTTCATCATAAACTTGTTTCACTTCTGCCGAGGTATGTTCAACTCGGCCGATAAGCTCTTTAAGTTTTGCACTAACAGGTTCTTCAAGTGCCTTTTTGCCTTGTTTTGCAACAACTTTCCACATTTCATAACTGACTTTGAAGCGAGCTTGAAGCTTGTTCACCTTTTCATCATGTAGTGCTTGGCCCCTTTCAGTGAACTTCTTAACTCTTTGACTTTTCCTCAAACTTCCTTCTTTAGTAGCTTTACTTGTGCATGGTTCTGGCAAACTTTCTTGCTCTTCAAAAGCTTCTTGCTGCTCCACAGCTTCAGTGTCACAGCCTTCTTGCTCCATGTCACAGACAGTCAAAGGTATTGTACTACACTCAAGTCACCTAGGTCAACTTAAATACGTGAATAGTCACCTTATGAAGCACCTAGGACCTTAAATTGCTTTACTTTAAAGAGTCAACTTAAACATATGTCACAAACTCTTAAACCAAAATAGTAAATTGCTCTTCACTTGTAGTAAAACAGAAAATAACCTTCAATGTCAAACAAAATACTATAATGTGACCTTTAAATATCTAATGCAGTCTTAAAATAAGCAAACCCTTATAATCAACTTAAACGTACCTTAATTACAGTTACTTAGCATAAACAACAATAACATGAGCTTAAACTTTTACTCCAAACCACCACACTTCCACTTTCATTGCTTGACAGAGTCCCTTTAAGATGAGCTAAAGAAATCTACTCTCCACATTTAACTTGTATAAACGTGTTACTTCTTTGTAGCTTAACCAAGCTGCACCGCTGGACTCTGGTTGCTTTATGAGATGTCTGTGTGTGTGTTTGAGCGTCTTTGATGCTTGAGAGAGACGCGAGCTTAATCACGTGACCCGGCGCGCTGTCGGCTCGGCTCGGCTCAGCTCCGCTCCCACTCGGCTCAGCTCCGCTCCCGCTCGGCTCCGCTGCGGCAGACCTCTTTCTCCTTCTCTCTCCTCCAGCACGAAGCAGGCTGAGTTCTGACTGTTACTCCCCTCGAGTCGTAATAAAGCTCAACTTGTTCCTTGTGTTTTAACTGACATTTATTTCGGACAGGAGGATTCTTCGACATGCCTTAACTTGTAATGATGTCCAACCACAGCCGATACAATGCCGTCAGAACTAAAAAGAAATACAAACTTAAATGAATATTCTTAATAAAGCCCCTAAGCATTATATATGGCGAAACATTCCAACAAAACAATCAATAAAATACACATTACACCTCACACTGCGGTAATTGCACTAGAATATCACGCAACACTAGCATATTTACATACAACGAAAATAAACAAAAGAAAACATTTACCTCATTGGCCTCACTCAAAGGGAATAAAACTTTAATCCTTACATCGTGGGGAGGTCCAAAAAAGGCACTCTTTTATTTATCTTACTATTTACTATCTTACTGTGGACGTGCAAACCTCGTGGCTCGTCTCAATTAGCTTGCTGAGTGTGCCAGCCAAAAATACCCTCTTAGCAACAACAGACGGAACTATAGAAAAGGTTCCTATCTAATTGCACAATTAGTAAAAATAACACATTTAAACATATAAATCCAATGAACAAAACATGAATTACTATTGATTTATTTCTTAATATTTCAACTACTAATTGTTTCAACCTTACATATCTAATAAAATGAACTTAAATGCGAGAGTTGCCTATGACGGCAGCTACACATGCTGTACTGTCCGGCACAAGTGTCCATAAACTGTGATATGGAAGGCTGTTGAGGTTCATTTGTGATCCTCTTTTTCATCTGGTATTCTTCAAATCTGATAGAGGTAAGCATATTAGACTCATGTCAGAAATTCCATTTCAGCCATTCATGAATTGCATTTTACTTTAAGTTGATCCTAATAATCCTAAATAACTATTAACACTTAAACTCTCATAGTTTTCAGACAATAAAAAATATAAATGAAAAATATATAAACAATATTTATTAAAACACTTTTCTCAAAACTCTGCATACAGTTCCAATAAGCAATGTTTAGCATCCCTGTTAAGAATAACTGACCTTTGCAAATAAACAACAGCTAATAACATAAGATCAAAGTATTTTATTTGATGTATTGACATAAATGACAGAAGAAAAAGGCCTTATATAGCAGGACTACTCAATTACACACTAAGGTGGGCCAGATTTTCTAACCAAAATTTTTTTTCCCTGGCTCAGACATGCAAAAGTTAAACACGACCATATGTTACCGGCACCAGACCTAGGGGAATCTGGACCGGCAGCAAGCAGCACACAGGCTAGAGAGCACTGCGTAGCCAAATATGAGCAAACTGTGGATTAATAGAGAGGACACCGAAGTTAGCGTCTTGCTCAGGACGGAGCTAATTTATTTCTGAGCTGCGCGTGCACAGAGCCTATTGCTAGAGTCTCTCTGGTAGTTCCACAGCAATGCAAGAGCAGTATCTACTGGCATAATGAAATATAACCATGGTCTGGCAACACATAACAATGTCAAAATAAGTCACAATAATAAACAAAAAATAAGGGTGTAATTGGTTTTCTTACAAAAATAAACATGTAGCTCTACGGGGTTAATGATGAGGAGGAGACGGAGAGAAACTGTCTTCCTTGAGTACAGCTACAGAACCCACTTTCTGAAACGGAACCTGCTCACCATTCACCGACAATTCTGAGCGAACAAGTTGCGTATTATTCTTGGATGCGCTTGTAGGACCGGATTTAAAATAGCATGACAAACATATCATACCTGTTAAAGCCAAACAGTATCATCAACGTAGCCCGGAGAACATTTGCTAATAAGATGAAGTTAGCTAAGTCGCTATCTCATCGTAGCAAAAAAAGGCAGCACTTACCGTTCTTTATGCAACTTCAAATGTCGGACAAAGTTGGAAGTTGTTCCATCTCCGTCTGTAATTCTCTTCTTGCATGTTTTGCATGTTGCATTTCGTTTTTTGTTGACTACTTCGTAGTTTATGTAGCCGAAAGAAATTACTCTTGGGAGCATTTTTGGCTCGAGCGTTTTTTTTTTGTTTTTTTTAAAAATCTGGTTAATTTGATTGGCTGTGCTACAGCTCACGCTCACATACATACGGAGTGTGGTAAGAATGAATGAATGAATGAATAAAGTGAATTAATGGTCCACACTTTTTATATAATATGTATGTTAAATTTTAGATTTGGGTAAAATATCAAGTCTTTTCAAGTAAACAGGTTCAAGTCCAATTCAAGTCCCAAGTCACTGGTGTAAAAGTCCAAGTCAAGTCACAAGTCTTACAACCTTTTTTCAAGTCAAGTCTAAAGTCATAAAATTAATGACTCGAGTCTGACTCGAGTCCAAGTCATGTGACTCGAGTCCACACCTCTGAATCTCAGTATCTGAAATGTCACTCAGCAGTGAGCTGCTGACCAAAAAATTATCCAGATGAGAGTAGGAGTGATGGACATGTGAGAAAAAAGTATATTCCTTACTGGTGGGGTGAAGGGAGCGCCATGCATCGCAAAGACCAAAGTTGCTCATATACAGTTTGATTATATTTGTGGACTGCCAATTACGCCGAGTTCCTGCTGTATTGAGCCTACCCATTTCTCCATTTAGTCCAAGGTTGAGGTTGCCTCCAAGAACAAGTGTGCCATCTAAGTGTTCAGAGAGTGCACTGAAAAAACCGTGAAAGAATGAGGGATCATCAACATTTGGACCATATATACGTACAATACATAGCTTTTTTTATCAAGTATAGATAATTTAATGATTAAGAATCTGCCCTTGTTTGTCCTCCTAAAAAAATTGTACCTAGTATTATTGAAAACTTGGGTCCACTTGCTACATTTGCCAAACCTTCTATCAGGAACCTTGATGGTACTATTGACTCAGCTCTGACTTTGGACGCTCATGTTAAATCTCTGGTCTGCTCCTGTTTTTATCACTTGAGAAACATTGTTAAGCTGAGTCCCATTGTATCGCGCTCCGAATTAGAAATTGTCATTCGTGCATTTGTTTCATCTCGTCTGGGTTATTGTAATTCTTTGTTTACTTGTTTATGTAAAGCCTCTTTGAAGCATCTGCAAGTTGTTCAGAATGCTGCTGCAAAGCTTCTGACCAAGTCTTCCAAGTACTCCCATGTCACACCCCTCCTGATTCAGCTGCACTGGCTCCCTATTAAATTCAGAATCCACTTTAAGGTTTTGACCTTGACTTTCAGGGCTCTGCATGGACAAGCACCAACATATATCAGTGAAATTTAACATCCATACATTCCCAGCAAGTCCCTGAAGTCATGTGATCAGGGTTTGCTGGTTGTCCAGCACACAAGGCTGAAAACAAAAGGCGACATAGCTTTTTTAACTGTGGCCCTCAGACTGTGGAACTCTCTCCCTTTGAACATGAGATCTGTGGACTCAGTGGTCGCTTTTTAAAAACAAAAAACAAAAAACAAAACAAAAAACAGCTAAAAACTCATCTTTTTAAACTTTCTTTTGGTTGATTTTGATTTTTATGTTTTGGCTTCTGTGAAGCACTTTGTGATTTTTATCTTGAAAGGTGCTATATAAATAACATTTTACTTTACTATTTGCCCATTACGCAAACTACGGGAGATCCAGACTTGGGTCTGTGATGTCCTTCAGGTAGCTCAGCACCATACGGGGCAGAGAATATTTCCTCTAATGTAGAAGGGAAAGAAAAGGAATATGCAAACATGGCGAAATCATTTAAAACGTGATTATCTTAACTGGACCTTCATTAATCCAGCAAAAATCTATGGCAAAAATTTCAGATGCTGGCCAAGGAGAAACAGAGTGACAGAACATTGTCAGAATAATATTCTCCAAACGTAACATCCCAGTGCACTTCAGACTCATCAACACCCTTTGACAAAAACTGGCTCATTACAAGGGACAGACTCATACCGTAAGCGGTGAAATGTCTTCATGAACTAAAATGAAGTTTGGTTTTAGGACCATCATAAAGTATTGTATCAGAAATAGGGAAAGGTTCCCTTTCATACAACTTGTACGTCTAAATGTCCAAATGTTTCAGTCTAGCCTTGATTTAAACTTTGATTACCATGCAGCTACAGAGATAGATTAGCCCTCTTCACAGAGCGGTGTTACCTGAGTAGGATGCATCAGTCAGCAGAGTAGAAGAATGGGTTGTCCATTTATTGTATATGTGTGTGTGTGGTTCTTAGAATTCTTGCGGGGCAAATATTTTATTTTCTAAAAAGAACACAAATGACTTCTGAGCTGTTGCTATGGTGTAGAGGTAAAGAAATGTTGTTAAACGCCAAACAAATGCATAGTAATAAGCCATGGTGTGGGGGAAAACTTTTGAAAGAACACCAGATCTCAATGGGGAAGAAATTATGCTCGATATCTATACTCCTATGGATCGGGTCATGTAAGGAATGAAAGGATGCCACATTGTTTGATCGACCTACAGAGGGGTGAATTCAAAGATGCCATGAGAGTTAAAGTTCAAAAGTCAAAGTGTTTGTGGTCAGTCTGAGTATTTCATGCTCCTAATGGCAGCCAGTGTGCTTTTGTCTAATATGTAGTGGTCTGTGTCCCTCCATGGTTATGCCTTCCCAGACCATCACTTATCCACTGGCAAAGCGGTCATGCTGACACAGGGTCTTATTGGTTTTATGGTCAAGCAGAGAGTGTGTTCACTTTTCGCTCTACTCAAGGGCCTGCCCGTTTGCCTGCAGTGAACTCTATTGTCAGATTGAGGCAGTGTACAAAGTATGTGCCACCACTGGTCTGTGAGCCACTGTTGCTTGTGTCTTGTGTGGGTAGTAGAGCAGGCCAGTGGTGGACCTGGCCGACCTGATATACAGGCATTTGAATACTGTTAAGATGGAAACAAAAACTCAAAGTTGCTTTATGTCTTCTGTTTGCAGGCATGGATGACAGGTTATGTGTGCCCCCCAGCTAAAGGCCTCAGTTGCCATTACCTGTGCATCCATTCAATCCCTCTGTGAGCATGTATCGCAGGAACGGGCTGTCGGATGGTACTAGCATCAATTCAGTCACCTCAGAGGTAAGGACATGGTTCTACAGAGATTATTGTTTGTTTGTTTATTTTTGTTTTGTTTTTTAATAATCCCCAAGTACTGTTAAAGAGAGCAACATTTTTTTTAAACAAATCCAAACATGCTAGTTTTATAACGGATGCTTCCATTATTTTGCTTAGCACACAGAAACAAAATTATTTAAAAATAACCCCAAAAGCTACAAGGGTCAAAATTATTAGTGTCCCATGATGCTAATAGCCAGTTGTGTATCCTTTTTGCTAGATAACAGCCTGCAGTCTCCTAAAAGAAAATCCCAGCCCATTCTTCTTTGAGGAATCTCTTAAGCTCCTCTAGATTTGATGGTCTTCTGGCATGGACCTTGGCTTCTAATTCACCCAACAGATTTTTAGTAGGATTTATGTGAGGACTTTGTCCAGGGCTAAATCAGAATTATCTTTATTTGTGCACACAAACAAGGGATTTGACTCTGTCCTCTCTGCATGCAACACAAGGCTTTGTGATACCTTCTCAAGTAACAGTTCAAACCCTTGCAAAACTTTATATATATATATATTTAATACACACACACACACACACACACACACACACACACACACACACACACACACACACACACACACACACACACACACTATATAAGTTTGTGTATATATAGTATACAAACTTGCAAAAGCTTGTAGCTGCCTTGTAGCTGCCCCAGGGCAGCTGTGGCTACAATGTAGCTTGCTATCGCCAGTGTGTGAATGTGTGTGTGAATGGGTGGATGACTGAATGTAGTGTAAAGCGCTTTGGGGTCCTATGGACTAGAAAAGCGCTATACAAATGCAGGCCATTTACCATTTACCAGGCCATAAATATGGAAGAAATACCTCAGATTTAACTTCATTTTTACAAGCTTTGAGCATCAAGTTAAAGCACCTCATTGCTCAGCAATGGTTTGTGTAATGGCTCAATTTCTTTTAAAAAAAAAGGTCAGTTTTTCAGAGGGCTTAATAATAATGACACTGGTAATTTTAGTTGGATTTCTGAAATATTTCTACTACAGGTGCAAATAGAAATAATTGGTGCTTTCTAAAGAAAAATAGTATGTTTAGAATTGATATGTTGAAAATCCCTGGTTTTGTGTAGAAAAACTTTCATACGGGGGTTAATACACGGGATGGGAGAAAACATGATGCCCTAAACATTATCTTATGCGTGCTGTCTCTGAAATATAAAATGTATCCAACATTGTACTTTGTAGTACAAAGCTGGTGGGTTTATTTGTTTGTTTGTGTTTAATGTGAGTATTCAGTTTATATTTTGTATGTATTTTTTATTTGATATTTATATCAAAATGTCATATTATGAAATTGTTGTTATAACAATGCCATACATTTGCTGCTGTGTATGAATAACAACAAAATAAGCCCGGGCATGTCTGAGAGTCAGAGGTCGTCAGAGGTGCACATCCCCCTGCCAATGACTTTTGAATACCTAAAAATGGATCTACTTCAGAAAACTCCAAAGAAGCAGAATATTTTGCAAAATATAACAAACAAAAAACAAAACAAAACTTTCTGCTAAATGTGGAATGTGGGAAAACCAATGACTGTAGAAAACAGTCAGAAAACAGTTTTCTACAGTCATTGGAGAAAAGAAAAAAAATGTGGAAAACAAATGTTTTTCATTACTTGAGGCTGTTAAGTACAACCAGGCTATGACGGACGAGATGTTAGCAGCTGGTGATGAACAACTTATATTTTAAATAAATTACTGAACTACTTGCCAGTTGTACTCCGTATGACAGGAAGAATAAATAGTGGATGGAAGTTACCGATATTGTTACCTGGTAGAAAAACGGGGCATTAAGCAGCTGGTTAAAAAGCTCGACCCAAGAACGTTCCAGGTTGAAAATATTTTTCAGTTTTATTATGTGACATTATTGTGCAGTTCCTGCAAAGTTGCTTGGTTATTGTTAAAGTGTTAAGCAGTTATTTGAGATTTTTATTTAAAAAGCTTTCCAGGGAAAACTGCCTGGAAAACATTTTCGTGCCTGCATTTGGCTTGGTGTGACTGGATATAACGCCGTGTCACTACTATTGCATTATAATGCATTGCACAGCATATTAAAAGGCAGTAGGTATTATTGAATCTCTAATTCAGTTCAGTTCAATTTTCTTTCTTTTTTTTCCTTTTTTAATTCAAATTCTGTTGTTTTCAATCAAATTCTGTTGTTTTCAATCAAATTCTGTTGTTTTCATTCAAATTCTGTTGTTTTCATTTTAATTCCGTTGTTTTCATTTTAATTCTGTTGTTTGTTTTAAACTTCCGTTGTTTTCATTCAAATAGCATTTTTTGTTCTCAACTTCCGTTGTTTGGCACAGCAAGAAGGTCCTGAGTTCAATTCCAACATCAGGCCGGGGTCTTTCTGTGTGGAGTTTGCATGTTCTCCCCGTGTTTGCGTGGGTTCTCTCCGGGTACTCCGGCTTCCTCCCACCGTCCAAAGACATCCAGCTTGTGGGGATAGGTTAATTGAATAATCCAAATTGCCACTAGGTGTGAATGTGAGTGTGAATGGTTGTCTGTCCCTGTGTGTTGGCCCTGCGACAGACTGGCGACCTGTCCAGGGTGTACCCCGCCTTTCGCCCTATGACAGCTGGGATAGGCTCCAGCCCCCCCCCCCCCCCTCCCCCGCGACCCTGAAAAGGATAAGCGGAAGTGAATGGATGGATGGAACTTCTGTTGTTTTCATTCAAATTCTGGTCTGGGGTCCGTTCTTCGTACCTCGCTAAGTAAGTTAGCTGGATTTGATTGTTGACGATTTCGCGTGATCTTGGATCGTTCGGTTCTCCGAAGCTCATCCGGGACTTGCTGCCATAGCAACAGAGCCGTGAGCGTAAACCTGCTTGGGAGCAGGCTTACTTTATGTAAACAGGATTAGATCGCGGCCACTCAGGTATGTCCGCTTCATGTATACGAAAGCAACAGCGATATTTTACCACTGTTTTTCCATAAATAAATATTATCAATGTAACTAAAGATAATGCAGTACTTGATCCTTTCATTGATTTCATACAGATACATACAGGTCATTTCCTAAAAAAAGGGAAATGTACTATTAACATTCTATTTCATGTATTTGATTATTTCAGATGTAATTCATATTTTAGAGTTGTAATAGTAAATTACTTCGTGTAATCAAGATGAGAGACCACGGCTATAAAAGCAAAGGTGGATTTGGGAAGCCTGTCGCAGCCATGTCCTGTCCGTATACGCGAGCCACCCATTGCGGAAGGTGCGAGATTGATAAGGAGAGTTTTCAGAACTCAGCGTATATTGCGGGATAGACAGGATCCTTTAGCTCAGCGCGACAGTGTGCTCATTGAGAGATATCGATATTCCCGAGAGGGTATTATTTACTCAACCAACTTGTTGACGAGGGGGTGCAGGACCACCACCTGTCTTTTTTTTGCTCTGTCCTTTTCTTGGTTGCTGTTATAAACAAACAGATTATTTCAGGGTCTCTTTTCAAGAGACTAAAAGCAATATAAGTGATAAATATTACCATTCTGTAGAATATTCTTATATTTCACTTTTACTTGTTCCCATGTTCTAGTGGGTCCTGTTGTGGCTCTAATGTGAAAGAGGATATGATATAATGTAATATAATATAATAAATTTACCCTGGTGTTGGCCAGAGGGGCCGATGGCGCGATATGGCAGTCTGGCTTCTGTCAGTCTGCCCCAGGGCAGCTGTGGCTACAACCGTAGCTGCTTCCACCAGTGTGTGAATGTGAGAGTGACTGAATAGTGGCATTGTAAAGCGCTTTGGGTGCCTTGAAAAGCGCTATATATATCCAATCCATTATTATTATTATTATTATTAAATTACTTACAAGTTTAATTTGTCAGCAACTTTCTGCCAGCCCTCTCTCCTTGCTTTTGCAGCCTTTGCAGTGTTCCCTTGCGTTTTAATTAAACTCTGAAACTCCTGAAATCCCTCAATCAAGAGTTCTTGCTCTGCTGCCGAAAAATACTGACTCCTTCGACATTTTCGCCGACCAATCAAAGGGTTGCCGATCAAAGGGTTGCCGATCAATGTTTCTACTATCGATGCGTAGCCCCTGTTAAGCCACCCAGTGATCTCACATTACTTCATCCAGCTATACTAATCGTCAACAACAGGTGTGTTCGGAGAACCGGAATAGCGAGCTCAGAGTTAGCGCAATGATTTGATCTTGGATGTGTCATTTGATCTTGGATGTAGTAAGCGAGGTACGAAGAACGGACCCCTGTTCATTCTTATTCTGTTGTTTTCATTCAACTTCCGTTGTTTTCATTCAAATTCCGTTGTTTTCATTCAAATTCTGGTCTGTTCATTCTTATTCCGTTGTTTTCATTCAACTTCCGTTGTTTTCATTCAACTTCCGTTGTTGTCATTCTAATTCTACTCTTGTTATTCAAATTCTATTGTTTGTTTTAGAATTCTGTGGCTTTAATTCAAACTCTGTTCTATACATTCTAATTCTGTTGTTTTCATGCAAATTCTTTGGTTTTTGATCAAATTCTGTTCGTTTAATATATAGCGCCAAATCACAACAACAGTTGCCTGGAGGCGCTGTTTATTGTAAGGTAAAGACCCACAACAATACAGAGAAAACCTAAACAATCATATGACACCCCCCCCCCCCCCCCAATGATATTATATACAAATATACTGACAGCTGGAAATCTGCAATTCTAATGTGATTACAACCTTTTGAATCAGTGAATACAAGTGCTCAATTGCTCAAACCGCTTACTTGCTTTTGCAACGCTTCTCTCCGGAAACATGTCGCAGAACTATAACTGTAACTAAAGGAGGGTGATGGAGGGTTGGGGGGTGGTAGGAACAGGCATGAAGGCCAGCCAGCCAGTCAGGAAGCAGAAGACCAAGAGGTGTTCTTCCTTGCTGCCCTCTGGTAAGTTTCCTTCAAACCAGAGTCTTCCACAACAGATAGAGAAACACTGCTTTTATGCTTTATGGCTTATTGTCTATTTTCTATTATTTGACCTATTCTTATTGATAGCTTATTGATGGCTTATGTCTCATGTGACTCAGTTACATCAAGCACTGAATTTTGTTACTACACTATACATGGTACACACTTCTACACCTTTATTTCTAGATAGATAGATTTTCCACAGCTTAAACAAATGTATGCATGTTTCCAAGTTCCTTTCTGGATCACTAGAAATCAAACTATCTATTCAGCCATCTTCAACCATCACTGGCTCTGTGGAAGTAGAAAAACACATTATTTTAGACACTTTGAGACCAACTTGTGGATTTGTTGGTTCCATGTCATCTGCACTGTACTAACTATGGTTCTTTGTTTCTCAGATTCTCCACCCATCTTGCTCAGCCATCTACTGACCAGTGAGACATTTATCATGCTTTATGACTAAGCACCTACCTGCTTTCCCACCCCACTCCCTGTACTCTCAGCTGTTTGAACACTTTATAAATAAAACTGAATTCAGTATTTAACATACATGTGGACTTGGAGAAGGCATTCGACTGTGTCCCTCAGGGGGTCCTGTGGGGGGTACCTTGGGAGTATGGGGTGTCTGGCGTTCCCCCGGACAAGCTGGAGGAGGTGGCTGGGGAGAGGGAGGTCTGGGCTTCTCTGCTTGGGCTGCTGCCCCCGCGACCCGGCCCTGGATAAGCGGAAGAAAATGGATAGATGGATTTAACATATGTTTGTGTTGTTTATGAATACAAATAACTAAAACAAACACTAAACATATAGATATATCTGTATTATAATTTAATGTGTTACCATATTCTTTCATGGCATATTTCAAGTCCTCGGGCGCTTGGATCAGAAACACTCTGTTGGTTAATATCATGTGATTAAACTAAAAGAAGAATCACTCTTGGACACATTATTTGCTCACTTGTATTAAGGCAAATAATACAATATAATTAATAACAAATATAACAATAATGATAAACCACTGGTGATAGTCAAAGTTTTTTTTTTTTTTTTTTTTTAAAAACAATGTCACTTCTAATGACCAGTGTCTTTTAGTTTTGTTTTTAAAGCCTTTATCTGTTGAGTTTGGTGATGTATCATACAAATGTTGTTGTAAATGTTTAATAGTGTAAAGATGTACCCAAAGACTGACCAATACTGTGTAATATTGCTGATAAGGCCAACAGGAGGAACCAAATAATCTCGTAACTGAGAACTGTAAAGATACCTTAATTCCCAGACAATTTCTGTATTCATGTCACTTTTTTCTAATTTCTCATTTAGAGAAATTTAAAGAATTTTGTGCCTCTTTTGTCTTCTGTATCGTGAGACCCAAAAATTATGTCAAATTGGCATTGTAAAGGTTTTCTCACTTCCTAATATGCATCTAGATACACAAGTATACTTTACTGAATTTCCTGGAGGAATCCACCCGAGGGATTAATAAAGTCCTATCTAATCTAGTTTAAGTATGTTTTTGTTTGTTTTTATTTAATTATGTGATCTAACTTTCTCCCTTTGTGTGGCAAAAAACAATGTATATGTGTATATCATTATCGTCAAGGACCAGCCAAGGTCCAGTCAAGAATCAACCACAATGTCTCTAATTCAGTAACTGCCGGGGGGCTGGAGGTTAGAGTTGTGTGGTGTGAGGAGCTGAAGGAGGTGCACAGGCAGAAGGCTGTACAAGCAGACTGTTGGGAAGAAAACACCATAAATTAACTTCTGCTTAACTTGCAAAGCTTTGGGCATCGGGTCCTTCTGTTACAGTGTATCTGCCCCACGTTCAGCCTGGTTCTGCTGGAAATTTCTTACTGTTTCAAGGGAGATTTTTCTTCCCACCACTACCAAATGCTTGCTCATAGGAGGTTGTTTCTCCCAATATTTGTAGGATCTTTATCTTGTCAGTATAAATAAAATTTAATTAGATGGAAATAGCTTTGTGGTGTCTTGTTGGGTTGTGTTTGAAACAATTCCGTAGTTGCCGTAGTAGTGTTCAATATAGTCCTCTAGTCGTTTTCTCCAGTATACGAAGTATGCATTTTGATACCTGTCAGCTGGATTCTTTATAGTAGAGTAAAAATCCAGTGTTTAAAGTGTGCCTCATTGTGCGGTACATTATGAGTGATGCATGCTGTTGAGAATTCATGACAACTACTGCAATAAAAAATTTAAATCTACACACACGCCAATTTCAAGTGGCACCTCTAAAAAATATTTAGTTAAGAAATTTGTGGCATTTTCAGTACTTATTTTACTCACTGGTTGAGAATGACCAAACGCAATAAGCCTAAGCTTAAGTGCCAAACTCCACCTTAATTTTTCATTGATATTTTAATACCCCCTGTGAATCTAGACTGTTATTCTTGTCACAATGTGGGTTTGTGTTTCTGGGCTCATTAACAAATTATTTTCTACATTTGAAGAAAGTTCTAAACTCAGAGGACATGGCCAGATTCAAAATTTCAATGCTGCTCTTGGGTGGCTCAATAATTATATAAATCACAGAGAAAAGTTTATTATTTTATTTGTTTAAGCATCAGAAGTACTTTCTTCGACAGAGCATCAAGTTTTACTCATCATATGATTTGTGTTGATAATACATTTGTAAATACTTCTTTAAAAAATATTAAAATTAATAATATTGATATGCAAAAATGTACTGCACATGTACTGTATCAGAATCAGAATACTTTATTGATCCCTATACCTGTATATATTTATAGTGGATAATTGAGGATAATTTGGGGGGCATTTCCACTGCAATCTGTGTCTACTGAAGAATGTAAAGAGAACTATTGGTATTGTTGTAAAGGAGTATTTAATCTGATGGTAATTTTGGTATCAATTATTATGTATTAATTTTTGACATTCCTAACCAAAGTCACTACTTTTTTCATTGTTACTGTGAAACAGTGAAGAAACAACTTACCACACAAGTATGGCTGGCAGCAAATCACAATTGCCTAATCAGGCACAGTAAAACGTAAAATATTTTAGTTACAAATCAGAGGATTGTCTTGCATGAATTGTGACACTATTGTATCTTGAGTTATTCTGTGATAAATTGATGGTGAAATTTGTTTCTGTCAGGCCAGCAGCAGCTCTGACTCTCTGCAAGGACCTTATGTGAACTACGCCAAGAGCTACGATGCGGTCGTCTTTGATGTGCTTAAGGTGACGCCTGAGGAGTTTGCTGTAAGTATGTTGATTAAATTAGTTTATGAGGTTAATGAATAACTTCTATAAGAGAATATCATAGAATAGATATTATGGAATAGATGATAGTAAATGGCATATAAATTTAATTTAAGTACATTTTCTTTAAAAACCTTGCCATTTAACATTATTTTCAGATTTTTAGGTGGCAGCCTAAGCTAAATTGATTATACCAAACATAATGATAATTTTAGATGATGCTTGGTTAACATGAGTAATTAGCTCAACAATAAAATTAGCTTAGCTTAACAATAAAAATAATTTACTGTTACTTGGAATTCAAGTTGGACTTCAGATTTTTTTTTTCTTTTACTACAGCAGAGCTTCTACAACTTTGAGTGTAATTTAATTGAAAAAAATATATATAATAGAAAGAGTCATCTCTTTTGGTCATCTTGTCTTGACCTGGTCAAAAGTGGGTGGATCTGAAGGAAAGGAATACAGAATGAACAGTAAAGACTAACCCTTTTATCCTGGTTAATTAATTTTCATAATTGCTGGAAGCAAAAGTCGTTGAAATTAAAATCCAAGCCCTAAATCAAACATGATTGTGATATATTTTATTTTCCAAACTTTTTTGGTACACTGGATTTTTAAAGCATCCTGCTATGGACTAAGTGATATGCTGGAAACAAAGTAGAATAGCTGTGCCATGTTAACATAAATAAATTTAAAATAGGACAAAACATGCTTTTCTGTTAAAGTTTTCATTATTAATTAAGGGTTTCAAAAATAATACAAATAAATAAATGAATAAAAACATCATGTAGGTACTGTACAATTACAGGTAAAAAGCTATCCAAACCTATCTGGCACTGTGTTGAAAAAAGTAATTCCCTCCCTAATCTCCTTGTGGCACCCTTTGGAGCAACAACTGCAGTCAGGTATTTACAATAACTGGTAAGGAGTCTTACACATTGCTGTGAAGGAATTTTAGCTCACTCATCTTAGCAGAATTGTTATACTTTAGCCACTTTAGAAGGTTTTCAAGCATTATCAGCCCGTTTATGGTCATGCCTAAGCATCTCAACTGGATTAAACTCAGGACTTTGGCTAGGTCACTCATAAACCTCTATTTTATTTTTTTAAATTAAGTAATTCATTTTTTTGGAGCCATTCAGAGGTAGATTTAGTGATATGCTCCGAATCATTTTCTGGATGAAAATGATGCTTCAGGGTATAAACTGATAGCTGGACATTGTCTTTCAGGATGTTCTGGTAGAGAGCAGAATTCATGGTTTCATCAGTTGGTATGATGATCTTTTCATGACATGCTCTTAGTTTCATGCCAAATGTAATGGGTCACAAACCTTCCAGAAAGTTAAGCTTTTGTCTTGTTAGTCTACAGAATATTTTCCCAAAAGTCTTGGGTTTTGTCAAGATGTTTTTTAGAAAATGTGAGACAAACTTTTGTGTTTGTGGTCACTTGTGGTTTTTCACTTTGGATGACATGGATGACATCTTTGCTTGGTCTCTTTGTTACTGTTTGATTCATGAAGACTGACCTTAACTGAGGCATTTGAAGCCTGCGGTTCTTTAAATGTTATTATAGGTGCTTTGGTAACCTCTTGAATCACTAATGTGGTCTTAGAATAATTTTAGTAGGCCAACAACTGTTCCAAGATTTTTCCATTTGTGAATAAGGAATACCTCCTGTACACCCACCACCCACCTGCTGGGCGGCGGTCAAGGTTGGAAGCCCTGGGAGACTGATCCCCCCAGCTATTGAGGCTGGTAATTGGGACATGGAACGTCGCCTCTCTGGTGGGTAAGGAGCCTTAGCTAGTGCCTGAGGTCAATACCAGCTTGATATAATCAGGCTTGCCTCAATGCATGGTGAGGGCTCTGGAAGTCTTCAGGAGACTGGATGGACTCTGTTCCAGCCTGGACTTCCCCTTCGTAAGAGGTGGCAAGCTGGGGTGGGTATCCTTGTATCCCGTCGCCTTGATGCCGCTACTTTTGGTGTTTTTCTCCAGTGGGCCGAGAAGGCTGTTTCCCTGTATCTTCAGGCCAAGGAATGAGTCCTGACTGTCATTTGTGCTTATGTGCAGAATGATGGTTCAGAGTATTCAGCCTTCTTGGCGTTGCTGGGTGGGGTTATTGACTGTATTCCATTTGGGAGGAATGGACTTCCTGATTTGAACCTCAGTGGTTTTCTCTTATTGGACTTTGTCAATAATGAACACAATATTTGAACATAAAGATGTCAATAAGTGTACGTGGCACTAGATCTCTGGACACTTAGATGAAAGAGGAGCTGAACCGTCAGCTGATCACCACATGTGGTGAGTTGGATCAGGTGGCAAGGGAGGATGCTGGACAGACATGGCACACCAAAACATATAGCAAAGGTGCATTGGGAACACCTGGCAGAAGCCCCTGACCACAAGATGTTCAACTCTCACCTCTGGCAGAACTTTAATAGTGTTCTGAGGGAGGCTGAGGACATTGAGTCTGAATGGCAAAGTCACTCAGGTAGTTAACAGGGTTTTAATAGTTTTGCAATTTTCATTAGTTTTTTTATTTTTATTTAGTTTTGACTTCAGATTTTCAATTTTATATCAGTTTTAATTAGTTTTTACCAATTGTTTGCTAGTTTAGTTTAGTTTTTATTTTTTTGAAAATCCTTAGTTTCAGTTTAGTTTTGATTAGTTTCAGTTATAGTTTTAGTTGTGTTTGCAATAATTAAGTGTAACAAAATCCCAGTTTCATCATATCAGTCATTCTCTTCTGCTTATCTTTGGGTATGTTGCTATTCCAGCTACCATACCCTGCACCCTGGACAGGTCGCCTGTCTGTCGCAGGGCTAACACGCAGAGACAGACAACTCACATTCCCACCTATGGGTTCTTTAAATAAATAAATAGAGGCAGATGAACAACCATTGATACCAGGCAACTATAAAATGTACAGTGGGGCAAAAAGTATTTAGTCAGCCACCGATTGTGCAAGTTCCCCCACCTAAAATGATGACAGATGTCAGTAATTTGCACCAGAGGTACACTTCAACTGTGAGAGACAGAATGTGAAAAAAAAATCCATGAATCCACATGGTAGGATTTGTAAAGAATTTATTCGTAAATCAGGGTGGAAAATAAGTATTTGGTCAATAACAAAAATACAACTCAATACTTTGTAACATAACCTTTGTTGGCAATAACAGAGGTCAAACGTTTACTATAGGTCTTTACCAGGTTTGCACACACAGTAGCTGGTATTTTGGCCCATTCCTCCATGCAGATCTTCTCGAGAGCAGTGATGTTTTAGGGCTGTCGCCGAGCAACACGGACTTTCAACTCCCGCCACAGATTTTCTATGGGGTTGAGGTCTGGAGACTGGCTAGGCCACTCCAGGACTTTCAAATGCTTCTTACGGAGCCACTCCTTTGTTGCCCGGGCGGTGTGTTTTGGATCATTGTCATGTTGGAAGACCCAGCCTCGTTTCATCTTCAAAGTTCTCACTGATGGAAGGAGGTTTTGGCTCAAAATCTCACGATACATGGCCCCATTCATTCTGTCCTTAACACGGATCAGTCGTCCTGTCCCCTTGGCAGAAAAACAGCCCCATAGCATGATGTTTCCACCCCCATGCTTCACAGTAGGTATGGTGTTCTTGGGATGCAACTCAGTATTCTTCTTCCTCCAAACACGACGAGTTGAGTTTATACCAAAAAGTTCTACTTTGGTTTCATCTGACCACATGACATTCTCCCAATCCTCTGCTGTATCATCCATGTGCTCTCTGGCAAACTTCAGACGGGCCTGGACATGCACTGGCTTCAGCAGCGGAACACGTCTGGCACTGCGGGATTTGATTCCCTGCCGTTGTAGTGTGTTACTGATGGTGACCTTTGTTACTTTGGTCCCAGCTCTCTGCAGGTCATTCACCAGGTCCCCCCGTGTGGTTCTGGGATCTTTGCTCACCGTTCTCATGATCATTTTGACCCCACGGGATGAGATCTTGCATGGAGCCCCAGATCGAGGGAGATTATCAGTGGTCTTGTATGTCTTCCATTTTCTGATGATTGCTCCCACAGTTGATTTTTTCACACCAAGCTGCTTGCCTATTGTAGATTCACTCTTCCCAGTCTGGTGCAGGTCTACAATACTTTTCCTGGTGTCCTTCGAAAGCTCTTTGGTCTTGGCCATGGCGGAGTTTGGAGTCTGACTGTTTGAGGCTGTGGACAGGTGTCTTTTATACAGATGATGAGTTCAAACAGGTGCCATTCATACGGGTAACGAGTGGGGGACAGAAAAGCTTCTTACAGAAGACGTTACAGGTCTGTGAGAGCCAGAGATTTTCCTTGTTTGAGGTGACCAAATACTTATTTTCCACCCTGATTTACGAATAAATTCTTTACAAATCCTACCATGTGGATTCATGGATTTTTTTTTCACATTCTGTCTCTCACAGTTGAAGTGTACCTCTGGTGCAAATTACTGACCTCTGTCATCATTTTAAGTGGGGGAACTTGCACAATCGGTGGCTGACTAAATACTTTTTTGCCCCACTGTATATCTTGGACCCAATGAGACTATTGACTCTTGCAGCACCGGGTGTTCATAATTTTGGTTCAAGTGAATTGATAAACTTTTTGAAGGCAATTGACTCACACGGTTATGTAGATATCCCAGTCCTGTTGTCTCGGGATGCATCACGCTGCCTTGCCTAGGGTTAGCGTCTGTTTCTGGGGATGAGGGTTGAGTGTGCTCCCTTACATTCTCAAGGTAAGCTAGGTTAGCCTTCTTGTGTGAGCTTTTCAAGTGCACTTTAAGGTTTGTGGGATTTTTTTTCCCTTTAGAAATGTCCCTCATAATTTGTCTCTTTCCACTACAAGACACTTGCTTTATCCAAAACACAGTCATATTCAAAGTAATCCCAAATTGGACTCTGGCGCTTTCTCCCGACTTTTCCTGACATGATTCTGCGCGTGGACGGAGCAGCAACACAGACGACTCTACTAACGTACTGGCCACCTGCTGGCATAATTAGACAGCAAGAAAAAAAATCTGGAAACTAAACTTCATTTTCACCCTTGACTATTGTATGACACGCACACATCAATGAAAACTAAACACATTTTTGCTATAAATTCAGTTAATTTTAGTTAGTTTTCCTTTTTTTGTTTTTATTTTTATTTCCGTTAATGAAAATGTTTTTTCACTTCTAGTTTTCGTTATTTCGTTAGTTTTCGTTAACGATAATAACCTTGGTAGTTAAACAACACCTTGGTGGCCGTGGTGAATGAAATTCACCCTAAATTCCTGAATTCTCTGGATGTTATAGGGCTGTATTGCTGGACACACCTCTGCAGCGCTTGTGGCAATCTGGGCCATTGTCTCAGGATTGGCAGACTAAGGTGGTGGTTCCAATCTTTAAGAATGGTGTGTTCCTACATGTGTTTTATAGACTTGTAAAAGGAATTCGACCATATCCCTCAGGGTATCCCGTGGGGGGTGGTGCTGGAGTATACGGTGTTTGGCCGATTGTTATGAGCCATTCGGTCCCTGTACAGCTGCAGTGAGAGCTTTGTCCACATTGCTGGCAATAAGTCTAACTCATTTCTAGTGGGTATTGAACTCCACCAGAGTTGCCCTTTTTCATCAATTCTGTTTATAATTTTTATAAACAGAATATCTAGGTGTGTAGCATCTGCCTTGGTGACCTCAGAATCTCATCTCTGTTTTTGCAGATGATGTAGTCCTATTCGTTTCATCAGGTCGTGGTCTCTATCTTACACTGGAGCAGTTCTCAGCAGAGTGTGAAGTGGCTGGTGTGAGAATTAGAAACTCAAAGTCTGAGGCCATGGTCTTCAGCCAGAAAAGGGTGGAGTGGAGTGCCCACTCTGGGTCAGAGACATTGCTGTTCCAAGTAGAGGAGTTTAAGTAGCTTGGAATCTTGTTCATGTGTGAGGGGAGAGATGGACTGGGGCTGAGGCTGCAGTTATGCACATGCTACACCAGTCCTAGTCCGCCACGGAGAAGAGAGACAGGAGCGTAAAAGCGAAGTTGTCGTGTTATTGGTCAACCTATGTTCACACTCTCACCAGTGGTCACAGGCTTTGGTAGTAACCTAACGAACAGGGCTGTGGATAGAAACGGTAAGCTTTCTCCTCACCCTATTTCTCCTTTAGAGATGAGGGGTTCAGCCATCAGAGAGAGGATCAAAGTAGAGATACTACTCCTCCACATCGAAAAGTGCCACTTGAGCTGGTTTGGGCATTTGACTAGGATACTGCTTCCACTCTGCAGCTTTGCTTGCCTTATCTCAGCATTCTATTAAATAAAAGAAGCAAGACTAGACAGTTATTACTAGCAGCACCAATCAGCCCCAACTAGCACTGCCCTGAACCCACTGCATCACCCCTCATCTGCAGCTGAAATACCTGTGTTAAAAAAAATACTCCAGTTAAAGTTGAAGCATTGATTTAACCTCTTTCCTCAAGTAAAAGTGAACAAGTACAGTCTCTGTAATCTACTCAAAGTAAGAAAGTTAAAAGTATAATCTGTTTTTATGCACAGACAACTGGACATTCTGCTTTATTAATATACTTATATATATAAGTATGATATTAGTACATGAGAATTCAAATGTTTTTTGAATCTAAATTCTAATTCTAATGAATGTACTCAGTTTGAATCTGTTATTCAAAGCAGAATAAAAAAAAAAGAATAAAAACAAAAAAAATGTCTTCTGTTGCCTCCACTACGAAATAGAAACAGTGAACGGTTACAGTGAGATTTAGCAGGTGGGGCAAGACTAAGATCTTTTGTAGTGGCACAGCTTGGAGAAAATACGAACAGCTTACAATAATTTATATTGTGAGCTCCAATAGGTTTTCTTAGTAGAGAAGCTGTTATCAGCTGACCTGTTGCTGTTTGTGAATTTTCACAACTGAATTCAACAAGATCTAAGAAGCTGTGTGACAGCTATCTCTGCTGAGTTCCATTTCCTACACCAACAGCATACAACAACATACATAACAACATAATGAGTGAATTCAGTGAAAGAATCTAAGCGTCATCAGTTTAAATGTAAATTAATCTCTGCTACCTAACACTGACCATCACAGCCACTGTGTATCAGTCCAACACAGTTTTTCAATGTGAATTCACTACATTAAAGCTAAGCTAATCCTGCAAAAAAGTACCCAGAATTTTAATGCAACATTACATGTAATCTTTCAATCTGCAGTTTATGTGTTAAGTGTCACTGAGGAGTCCTTACCTTTAAATGTACCCTCTCTTCTTCCCCTTCTCTCCTGTCTTTTCTTATGTTTCTCCATCTCTCACTGAAGTTAACTCATTTTTTTTTCTCTCTCTGGACCTTTAGCAGCTGGACCTTTAGTTAGCAAAACACTGTGTGACAAACTGCGCACGAACAGTCCATGTTTTTGCTGATATTTGTTGAGCTGATAGAGATGTTGTAGAAACTGTCATGTAGAAATGTTACTCTCTTTATGCCTATTCTTCTTCTGTAGCACTAGCTATACAGTTAGGTCCATAAATATTTGGACAGAGACAACTTTTTTCCTCATTTTGGTTCTCTAAATTACCACAATGAATTTTAAATGAAACATCTTCGACTCCAGTTAAACTGCCGACCTTCGGCTTTAATTCAGTGGGTTGAACAAAAAGACTGCATAAAAATGTGATGACCTAGAGCATTTTCTAACACAATTCCTTCATTTCAGGTGCTCAAAAATAATTGGACAAATTAGATAACTGAAAATAAAATGTTCATTTCTAATACTTGGTTGAAAACCCATTTGTTGCCAGTGACAGCATGAAGTATTGAACTCATGGACATCACCAGATGGTGGGTTTCCTCCTTTTTAAAGCTCCGCCTGTTTGTAGACCTTTTTGTCCGAAGTTTAGTCTTCAAAATGCATGCTCAGTTGTGTTAAGATCAGGTGACTAACTTGACCATTTAAGAATATTCCACTTCTTTGCTTTAATAAACTCCTGGGTTGCTTTGGCTGTATGTTTTGCGTCAGTATCCATCTGTATCAGGAAATGCCACCCAATCAATTTGACTGCATTTTGCTGCAGACAGTATTTCCCTGAAAAACTAAGAATTAGTTCGGCTGCTTCTGTTTTGTGTCACATTATCAATAAATGGTAGTGTCCCAGTGCCACTGGCAGCCACGCACGTCCAAACCGTCACACTACCTCTGATGTGGTATGCTTTGGATCATGAGCTGCAGTCTTCTCTTTATGGTAGACTTGTATATTGATTCGTCTACCTCCTTGGCTGTTTTGAAGGGGTCTCTCTTCATTATGGAAATGATTCTCCGATCATCCACCGCTGCTGTCTTCCGTGGACGTCCAGGACGTCTTTTTGCATTGCTGAGTTCAACAGTGCTTTCCTTCTTTCTCAGGATGTACTGAGAACTGTAGATTTTTCCACTCCTAATGATGTGGCAGTTTCTCTGATGTTTTTTTTTTCTTTTCTGTTTTCGCTGCTTAAGGATGGCTTGTTTTACCTGCAGGGAGAACTCCTTTGACAGCGCGTTGTCCATTCACAGCACAATCTTCCAAATCTATCAACTGCAAGCACCACACCTCAAAACAATTACAGGGCTTTTATCTGCTTAATTGGCAATGACATAATAAAGGAATTGCCCATACCTGCCCATAAAATAGCCTTTAATGTTCAATTATTTGCAATTACTTTTGGTCTCTTTAAAAAGAGGGTGGCACATGTTAAGGAGGTGAAACTCCTAAACCCTTTATCCAGTTGAATGTGGATACCCTCAAATGAAAGCCAAGAGTCTAAACATTATGTCCATGTCCATTATATAATTTTAATCGGACTTGGTGTGTGTGTGTGTATATGTCTATGTAACTTTTTTTTTTCTTTCAGAGTCAAATCACCCTGATGGATGCACCAGTGTTTAAAGCCATACAACCAGAGGTAAGAAATGCTTGTGATGTTAAAGTGGTGGGTAGTCTTCTAAAATCATTTCACAGTTTCATTCTCAATGCCAACTGTGGAGTGTCATAAGCCTAATAGTTGATTATTACTGAATTCTTCAAGCAGTTTCTGATTAATTTCTATGAGCTTAGATGTATAACAGTCCCATGGAATATGAACACTGTTCTTAGGCAATATGATTATGATTGCTAAATGGTATCACCTATACAGTGGCAATAACAGTGCACTCAGTGGTGTGACTCTTGGCCAGACAAACCTTTACTGCGCTTCATTGAAAGCCATCTTTCTCTACCATTAAAAAAAAAGGTGAAAAACCAAAATGCAGGATTCCCCTCAGAGAGCTACTCCTCCTCATTCACTGATTACAAGTATTTCTGCTCAAGATGGTCTTCACAGCTGCTCCAGTCAGCTGAACCTGGATTGTCCTCCATGTTTGGAAATGCTGCTTAGCCTGCATTAGTCAGTAAACTTCCTTTCACTGTTCCTGGCTGAAAAATCTCGAAGCATCAGTGTCTTCAGATGCTATGTGCCAGGAGGATTACCGGGGAGAGAAATGGAAAGAAATTGAGATTTGGAATTGGGTCGGGATGAAATCCCCTAATTACGTAATTGTACACAAATCTGTTCTTCTAAAATGGCATCCCAAGTAGTTTTATCTCTAAATGTCAGTCAGAAAGTTATGACTTTGCAGCCATGGGTTTCACATCTGTCAGTGGTAGGTGTACAATAAAGCCCATCCAACATGTGTTCAGGCTTCCCCCAAATGTCACTTGAATCAGGTTCAAACAATTCATTCCTTTTTTAACCAAACAAAAGCACATATGTACTTCTGTTGTTTTTGTTGTGTTTTATTTACCTCAATTTAATAATTTATAACATTTGCATTATCTTGGCTTTTTAATATTGTGTTGACGGATTGAAATGCAAAAGGATTACCATGAGTGTGTGGAGCAAAGCATATGCTTTTTGTTGTAGATATTATGCATTTGTAAGATATTTGTTGATAGATTTTGACATGGCAGTAAGTTATTAAGGACTGAATATATATAAGTTTGTCATTGCTGCATAATGTATTGCTCCCTTTGGAAAAATACATTCTTGAAGGCTCTTTGCATAATTAATCACCAGTCTCTGGTATTGACTAGTTGAACTGTAGTCCTCCAGGTTCAGATCTGTTGTTTCAAATCTGGGCTTTAATTAGGCTATTATATAACCCTCAAATTCTTCTTTTTGATATATTCCTTGGAGAAATTTTCTAGTGCTAGGTTAGGATCTATTTCTCTTCCAACTTCAAGTTTCAGACAGATGACGACATTATCTTGCACCACTGCTTTTGAAGTGTTACAGAATTCAAATGGAAATTAGAAACCACAAACTGCCCAATCTGTAACACAGCAAAAGCAGAACACTTCCTCCACCATGCATCTGCTTCTTCATTGAAATCTGTCTTTGGTTTGTGCCAGTTATCTCTACTATATTGGTCAGACAATTCCATCTTTGACAGAAAGTCTGGTCAGTCTTTATGCTTTCTGGTAAACTGTAGTTTTGGATGGATGTAATTTTTGGACAACAAAGGCTTCTCTTGGGTCACCTTCTTTTTCCATAACGCATTTGGGTCTTGAGCTGAATATGGTGGGGTTCTTAACAAAGTAGTTGTCATTCGTTGTTCATTTTTCAATTATTCAGTTGCATGTGGCTGAGGTAGTACAGTGGGTAGTCTACCAATCAAATGTTAGTTTAGTCCTGAGCTCCTCAAGTTCACATGCTAAAGTTTGCTTGGAGAAACATTCTCTGACCCCAAATTGCCCCTAGTGCATCCATCATAGTGAGTGTATGTGTGACAGAAAGTGTTAAGTCAAAGTAAAAGCTCCCTTGGAATGCTGGAATGTTAAAATCACTGGGCTCCATTGCTGACTGTTTGTATATGGGCTGCACAACTATTGAGGCACAGTGCAAGCGGAGCAGTACACAGCCTGAAAAACAAGCCTGGGGTTAATGAAATCCAAGACTTAGAGAACTCTCCACACATGCCTCTGCCATGAGAGAAGCGAAGCAAAAATTTCAGGTTGCAACTGTTGATTCATCTGTGTTTTAAATACTTTGAGCAAAGCATTTAGGACTTTCCAGCAGTTAATCTCTACATCTGTCCACATATCCAGATCTAATTAAACATGAATCTGAATACTTGGTGAGTGGCACGTTGAGAGTGGGAGCCCGTTGCAGCAGCTTCCTTAGTTGCAAAGCATAACAAACTGCCCTGTACAATGTATCTCATTGTACAACTGTATAGTGACAATAAAGACATTCTATTCTATTCTATTCTATTCTATTCTATGGCTGTATAAAAGATGGATGATTTGTCTCCTCCTATTGTACAAAAATGAAGAGAATGATGAGAATAAGAATATATATATCAAAAAACAATCACATGGAAATATTGTAACTTTCACTTTGTCTTTTAACCTTTTCAATAAAATTGCTACATTTTTCACTGATAGTGTATACTATAACTTATCCTTTGTACTTTCAGTGAGTTAATTTTAGACTTACTAGAAATCTATTAAAGTTTATTTAAATATGACCTTCTATGCAAACACCTGGAATGGTTTGATCTGCCTATTGGGTTTGAGCTGCCTATTGGGTAGATCAATCCATGTCCAAGTGTTGAAGTTGTCCTACTGCTGACTTGGAATGTTACTGGCCTAAACCCAAAAGATTAATAGCAGCAGGGGGGCATCCCGTACAGAGTCAGTGAAATGAATCTGTTTTTCAACAGGTTTAGTTTTTGAATCCCTGTTTACCCTAAACACTAAATACAGCCTTAACACGCCCTCAGCCCATTATACAGTTCTCAACACGACTGTGACAGTTGGCCAGGTAAGAAGACAGCTGGAAAGGTTAGACCAAGCCAAGGCTCAGGAATGATCGCATCATTCCAAAGCTCCTAAATTTATGTGCTACCCAGCTGCCTGGCATCCTGCAGCAACTCTTCAACTTGAGTCTTTTACAGAAAAAGGTACCAGTGCTAGACATCCTGTTTTGTGCCGGTACCAAAGAAAGCGATTCCTTCTTTATAAATCTTTATCACGATGTCACATGTCATGCAGGTGTTGGAGAGACTGGTTCTTGGCTGGCTTAGCTTACATGATCTTGAATCTCTTCAGTTTGCTTATCATCCTCTTGTGGGGGTGAATGATGCTGTTATTTACCTATTACAGAATACTCATTCTCACCTGAATAGTGAGAAGATGAGTGAGAAGAAGCTCAGAATGGATTTCACCACTTCTAATGTTTCCTGGATTGCTGTATATATAAGTCAGATAGGCCTCAGTTGGTGCAGCTAGGGGCACCCTGTCTGACGTGGTGGTTAGTAATGTTGGCGCACCATAGAGGACAGTCGTATCTCCATTCCTGTTTACTGATGTGGATTGCAGATTTCCAGTATAGGAGTAAAACATGCCACCTGCAGAAGTTCTTTGACACTTCACTGATTGGGTGTATAAAGGGTGGAGTGGAATTGGAATACAGGGTGAGGTGAGGAGCTTTGTGGAAAGGTCCAGCAGAAATGACCTCTTTCGGAATGTAAGCAAGAAAAAGAGATGGTTGACTTGCAGAGTAACAAAAAAAGAAAAGGAAAAAAAACTTCTACAACAAGCCTGTTAACATCATGGGTCATTGCAAACATAATGATAATGAATTTGTTGAGAGATCAACATCATTAAAAGGATATAAAAATAAATTAAAAGAATCAGAATAATTTAACTGCAGAAAAGAGATTTAGGATGTGAGAGCTAACTACATGACAAACGGGAGACGAAGACACAAGGAGAGAGAACTTAAAAAGAAAGGATGAAGTAAAAACTTCCTGAGAACAAATGCCACTCTGAAACCCAAAGTAAAAACAAGGTCCAGTATCTGTCCTTTACTATGTGTGGGGCCAGACACATATTGGGTAAAATGAAAACAATCCATGATACTGATAAAGGTCCTGGTAAAGAGGTCAGAGTCATCGCATCAACTATAACTAATCTGGACAGCTTCATAGTGGAAGATTAGAGTGTCACTTGAACTCCCTGAAAAAGCAGATGATACAAATGCACAAAATGGGAAGATTATTCTTATTCCCTGCTTCAATCAACTGTATTTGAGACAATGAAAAATGTCTAACTTTCATAGAATGACATGAGGATCTGTTTTCAAACACAGCAGCAAAGCCTCCAACTGGACCGGATGTATGAGGCTGACTAGCAATAAAAAAGCAATAACCACCTGAACAAAGTTTGATGGGGAAAAATTCAGTTAAACCTGTGTGAAAACACCCTAAATGGCAGTTTGTTATTTTGCAGCAGGGGAATCCCATATATTCCTAGTTTCACAAGTGTTGCTGACCACGAATAATGTGGTGTGATCATTCCTTGTCAGTTTAGTAAAATGCATAAATATATATAGTGTCAGCAACCACACTCCAGGTGCTATTGGTGATTCCTGAAATAATTTTTCTTCTTTCCTACTCTGCAGGAGCTGGCTAGTTGTGGATGGAGTGGGAAGGAGAAACACAGTTTAGCCCCCAATGTGGTTGCATTCACACGTCGGTTCAACCAGGTTTGTCCCATACGATTTCTAAAGCACATATTTGTTTTAGTCTTCTGGTCAGGTAGGGACATTCAAGGTTCAAATCTATTAATACTAAGGTGTCAGACTTGACGGCCCACTTTTATTTTAGCTTTACATTGAACGCAATATTTTTGAGCATTTTTAAGTTCAATATATGGAGTTAAAAAATGAAAATGAAACTAGGGAGTTTAAACTATAGTTCTTTCAACTATAAAGCTCATAGTGAACATTCTTGGCTTTGATGTTAATAAAAAACTTGATGCTGCTCAAAGGTCATTAGTTAACCCTTTAAAGCCAGTCGGAGCAGGCATGCTCCATTTTGATCTATTTTTAAATCCCTGTAGAACCGGAACCACGTAAGCTAGCGCAATAATTTTTTTTGCATATGAAACCGGAGGAGTTGTACTTACATCTCATGCCATCAGCTTGTGCTAGGTCACAGTTTCCTTCCACATATAGCTTTGCAAAAATTGCATAAAAAGCGCTTGCAGGAACAAAAACATAATATTCCAGAAACACGCTTTGCCGAGCCAATCAGCTGTTTGTAACACTTCCTACATTGAAATAGACGTCAACGCAAACGATCGCATGTCCGCCATTTCCTGCCCGAAACCGGAAGTGATGTCATTTTCGCAGAAAATGTAGTTTTTTACTTGTAGGCCTTAAAAGCCTATACTGGTGTTTTTAAAAGTCATGTTTGACTTTAGACTTTTCTGAATAGTTTCTGGGATGCTTAGAACTCAAATTGCACTGCTTTAAATAGTTTATTTTGATGCACATTTTCTTTGCAAATTTGCATTATAGGATTGTTTTTCGTTTTTTCTGCAGTATATAAAAATTGGTGTATCTCAAAAATAAAACTATGAAGACACTCAAAATAAATTTCCTGTGGTTGTAAACTATTTTTTGCAACTTTTTTGTATTTAAAGTTTTGAGGGATAAACTTCTTAAATTTCTCTAATTAGAAATATATGTAAAAAACAAAACAAAAACGATTTTAAATTTTTCTGTAGTTTATTGCAGTTTTTTGCAATTTATGTGGTTACTATGGATTTAATGCATAAATATTATTAAAATTTGGGCTATAACAGTTGTATTGATGTACAGTGGGGCAAAAAAGTATTTAGTCAGCCACCGATTGTGCAAGTTCCCCCACCTAAAATGATGACAGAGGTCAGTAATTTGCACCAGAGGTACACTTCAACTGTGAGAGACAGAATGTGAAAAAAAAATCCATGAATCCACATGGTAGGATTTGTAAAGAATTTATTCGTAAATCAGGGTGGAAAATAAGTATTTGGTCAATAACAAAAATACAACTCAATACTTTGTAACATAACCTTTGTTGGCAATAACAGAGGTCAAACATTTACTATAGGTCTTTACCAGGTTTGCACACACAGTAGCTGGTATTTTGGCCCATTCCTCCATGCAGATCTTCTCGAGAGCAGTGATGTTTTGGGGCTGTCGCCGAGCAACACGGACTTTCAACTCCCGCCACAGATTTTCTATGGGGTTGAGGTCTGGAGACTGGCTAGGCCACTCCAGGACTTTCAAATGCTTCTTACGGAGCCACTCCTTTGTTGCCCGGGCGGTGTGTTTTGGATCATTGTCATGTTGGAAGACCCAGCCTCGTTTCATCTTCAAAGTTCTCACTGATGGAAGGAGGTTTTGGCTCAAAATCTCACGATACATGGCCCCATTCATTCTGTCCTTAACACGGATCAGTCGTCCTGTCCCCTTGGCAGAAAAACAGCCCCATAGCATGATGTTTCCACCCCCATGCTTCACAGTAGGTATGGTGTTCTTGGGATGCAACTCAGTATTCTTCTTCCTCCAAACACGACGAGTTGAGTTTATACCAAAAAGTTCTACTTTGGTTTCATCTGACCACATGACATTCTCCCAATCCTCTGCTGTATCATCCATGTGCTCTCTGGCAAACTTCAGACGGGCCTGGACATGCACTGGCTTCAGCAGCGGAACACGTCTGGCACTGCGGGATTTGATTCCCTGCCGTTGTAGTGTGTTACTGATGGTGACCTTTGTTACTTTGGTCCCAGCTCTCTGCAGGTCATTCACCAGGTCCCCCCGTGTGGTTCTGGGATCTTTGCTCACCGTTCTCATGATCATTTTGACCCCACGGGATGAGATCTTGCGTGGAGCCCCAGATCGAGGGAGATTATCAGTGGTCTTGTATGTCTTCCATTTTCTGATGATTGCTCCCACAGTTGATTTTTTCACACCAAGCTGCTTGCCTATTGTAGATTCACTCTTCCCAGTCTGGTGCAGGTCTACAATACTTTTCCTGGTGTCCTTCGAAAGCTCTTTGGTCTTGGCCATGGCGGAGTTTGGAGTCTGACTGTTTGAGGCTGTGGACAGGTGTCTTTTATACAGATGATGAGTTCAAACAGGTGCCATTCATACAGGTAACGAGTGGGGGACAGAAAAACTTCTTACAGAAGACGTTACAGGTCTGTGAGAGCCAGAGATTTTCCTTGTTTGAGGTGACCAAATACTTATTTTCCACCCTGATTTACGAATAAATTCTTTACAAATCCTATCATGTGAATTCATGGATTTTTTTTTCACATTCTGTCTCTCACAGTTGAAGTGTACTTCTGGTGCAAATTACTGACCTCTGTCATCATTTTAAGTGGGGGAACTTGCACAATCGGTGGCTGACTAAATACTTTTTTGCCCCACTGTATAGCAACTTGAAATGCTCCCAAAAATGGCACTACAACATGTAAAAATATAAAGTAAGCTCTGGCGGACTTAGTTCTATGTTAGGTCTTAAAGGGTTAAAACCAGGAAGATGCACTCTATCAATTATGACAAATTTCATCTTCATCATTGTTTTTGTATGAAAAATACTGATGGATTCAATCTATGATGCATTACTGGTGAAGATAAATGCTGTTTTTTCTCTTATTTAAAACCTATAACTACATTTCACAGTCAAGTAAGCACTTTACCTTCTATATTCCCCATTTGCTAATCTTGGTAGATCTGGTGTAATTACTATTGAAATGGACTTTTCACAAGCTAGAGTCTTTCTTTCCCCTTGGAGCTCTTATTTTTTGTTTTTTAAAAGGTTTTTTTTAAAGGTTCTTTAAAATCAAGATGTATTATATTTAAAAATGTCAGCCAGCTAACTTTCACTGCACTTTTTTTCAAACATTATTGTAACTATTCTGGTTATAACTAGTTAAGTACGTTTGTTATATATATGCATATTTTGGCTCTTAATTTTCAAATTCTTCCAGGGGAGTAGGCCTCAAAATTGTAGGAAGACAGGGCAAATAGGTCTTGAAAATGAAAAGTATGCCTATATTTAACAAAATTATTTTCTTAGTTTTTATTAGAGTATCATCTAAAAAATATACACTCCAACATGAGAACTGACTAAAAATAAAATTATCTTCATTTTGATATTAGAAATTTCATGTTGTTTCATTGTATTTTACAGTACTACACTATACATCACTAGTTGTCTTCTGTCTTCAATTTGGAGTGTGTGTGTGTGTGTGTGTGTGTGTGTGTGTTAATGAGTCATTCAAAATCTGTGGGATCATGAAAATCCTAAATAAACAGACTTAATCCTCAGAAGTTTTGTGTGTATGTGTGTGTGAGCATGTGCCTGTGTTTCAAATTATATTTGTGTGTTTTAGGTGAGCTTTTGGCTGGTGAGAGAAATCTTAACTGCCCAGACACTGAAAATCCGAGCAGAGATACTGAGTCACTTTGTCAAGATAGCAAAGGTGAGTTCAGATGATGATGAAGATGATGACGACAACCTTTTATTTAACATATACACAGCTGCATATACACATGTGCACACACATATGTATACACATTCACACAGATATGTGCTCAAACAACATACACTATATGTCAATGACATGTAATAACCTCTAAATCATTAAGTCTGAAATGGAGTTGAAAGAAGTTTATACACACTTATTAATCCCTACCCCTGCTCAACACACTATTGATTTACCATATTCATCATTACCACCATTTCCCACTAGTACTTGTATAGACTTACCACACAGTGTTGGGGAGGAATATATATACTGGCGTTATGTATTTAAAGTACAAAATGAGTAACTGTATTCCATTACAGTTACCGTTTAAATAGGCAGTAATCAGAATACAGTTACTTTATTGAAATAAATAGAATACACGGCAGTCTTTTCCGATTTAGGCTAAAGGCTAAACGCACTTGGGCGCATGGCTGAGAGCGGCCAGCCTGAGTTCGAGTATGACCCGCTGCTCTTTTTTTTTTAAACTTTTTTTTTTTTTACTCAATTTCCATCTGGGATTAATACAGTTTCTCTCATTCTGACTGCTGGAAACCCAAACAAAACACACAATAAGAGGCTCTAATGTAAGTGTCCTGTTAATTTTGGTGGCGTCAGTTACACAATGGACCCAGAGCCAGCACAACAGAGCCAGCACTGCACGGGCAGGAATGCATTTCTTACTTGGAAATTCCAACACTGCTTCATAAGAAAAATGGGATGGGCAAAACTTCAGTATCTTTGATGTACTATTACTGTATGATTTTTTTATTTTTTTATTTTTTTAATTACTATTAATAAAGGATTCCTGACACTGAGCTAACATTGTTAGCTGAGGTCAGTTAATAGACTGCAGACTTTTAGACCATTTCTAAATACTCAAGTACGGGAGTCCGTATTCGCGTTTTCGATAGCCTGGACTTTGTAAGGTCACATGGGAGTCCAGACTTCCAGACAACGCAGCGCGATTCTGCAGTGGGTGCTGTTCTCTCACAGCAACATTCTTGTAAGATGCATGCGTGTGCCTTTTTCTCCCATCGTCTGACTCCAGCAAAGGAAAAACTATGATCGGGAGTTGCTGGCCATTAGAGGTGGGAATCATCATACATCCCACGATACGATATTATCACAATACTTAACGCACGATACGATAATATTGCAATTTTTAAAAATATTTTGCGATATTCAGATTCTGTACATAAAGGTAAACTTTATCAATATTCATTTTATCTAATATCAAAGTCTCACACTCAGTCTTTCTCTCATGTCAGTTTTATTGTTGACAAACTGAACGGTTTGTATTACAGTCTAGTCCAACTTAACTGAATGCAACCATCTGGTACAATTATAGCTATTCTGAACTATGCAATTTATGAAAACTATGCAGCCCATTCAGCAACTGAAGAATTTGAAAGTAAATTAAAACAAAATATAATTTTACATTAAATAAAAAAGTTTTAAACTTAATTAAAATAAAACATGTCTTAAATTAAAATAAGTAAACTGTCGTGTTTATTGCTGCCAAAAAAAAGTTAAACACATTTGGACAGTGAAGGAATGTCAGGATTCTTGCTCAGAAAAAGGAGTTGATCAACATGCTCTGAAGTCAGAGCATGTTCCACTCCACAAAAACTTTTTTTGTAACAAAATATCGATTTCTGCTGTCCCTGTATCGATACATTATTAGCAAACAAAATATCACGATACTACACAGTATCGATTTTTTTCCCCCACCCCTACTGGCCATGAAGTTGGCATTGGGGGAATGGAAGCATTGGCTTGTGGGCTCAGAGCATATATTTATTGTTTAGACAGATCACAAGAATATTGCCTATGTGTAAACTGCAAAAAGATTAAACTCCCATCAAGGCAGGTGGGTCAGCTCTCTACCCGCTTTAATATTTCTATAACCTACTGGCCCACTGTCAGACGCCTTGTCTAGACAATTTGCCACTTCCAACAGCTCACCTGAGGATGAGACGATTCTGTCCTCATGCTGGTAACGTAACCTGGGAGATTAAGTCTGAGATCGTCAGTGCCCAGAAGAGGGAGCCATACCCCACTACAGGACCCCCAAATAGTCTCTATGTTCCCACAAGAGTTCAGTTTAAAAGTAATTCATTGGGCCCAGACTTCAAGATTCACCTGCCATCCTGGCCATCCTTGTCCAAGGATGTCTAGGAATATGTTCCAACCCAGATGTGCTCAAAACAAAATTTCCACTTCCCTACCTGTAAGACTCCTGAAACCCCTACCCACACCTGGTCATCCGTGGTCTCACCTAGCCCTAGATTCAGCATAGACTGGTTCTCCAAAGCTGTCCATTTTGCTGCTCTTCCTAAACTCCTATCAGCTCTGGAAATTGCAGAAAAACTCACCCACCACATTTTTAGACTTATCTCCATTCCTTATGACATCATTTCTGACTGGGGCCCCCAGTTCACATGGAAGTCCCATCTAAAAATGGGTAAAGTACGTCCACAACTCCATGACCTCTGCTGCTACAGGCCTATTACCCTTTCAAGCATTGCTCAGTTATCAGCTGTCTGTCTGCCCAGCCATCAAAGGTGAGACCTCCGTTCCCATCTGCAGATGCTGCTACCTTTGGAGAGCTACTTGCTCCACACTGCTAAGGACCGAGGAGGAAAACAACCTTTTGGCCATCGAACCTTGACTCCATCCTGCCAGGACAGCCAGATGGTTTGGCTATTGGCAAAAGGCATTCCTCTCCGTACGGAGTCAAAGAAATTGTCCAGATTGAGATAGACTTTATGATTAACCCTGTTGCTGCCCGGTTTAAATTGCCCTCCGCCCAGGCCCTCTCTACCCGTCTGGGTCATTGAGGTTGAGATGTGGAAGATATGCAAAGGGTATATTAAGGGGGTCAGGGCTACTTTCAAGGTCCCTCAGTTTGTGTGTGAGTCAGTATGCACATCTTATTTCCCAAAAAATACAAATTTATTTGGGAGAGAAAAAGATTTATATAGCAGGGTGTCTCGGTGGTGCAGTGATTAGCATTGTCCCCTCATGTTTCTAGTGAAAGATGAGGGGACAATGCTATAGTTATGTGAGAGTGTGTAGTTGTCTGTTTGTCACTCAGAGATAGCTTGGAGGGACTTCAGTCCCTCAGACCTTTAAACATGTACAGTTTTTTTTAAAGGACAAGGTGATATAACACAGTGGCTGTTAAATTTAAAATGAGCGCAAATGTTGCAAGAAGCAAATTTCTCAGTGTTCATATTTTAGTGAAGTTGTCTTTTTTGCTATTCTTAGTTGAATATAACCTTTAAATAATTTGTAATTTGTAAATAAGACTTTTTTTTTAAAATTGTATTTTTACTCCGCATCTTGGTACTTTATCCAAGTAATAATTGGAATTTGTTTTGTTGTGGTGTGGTATTTTTTTTTCTTCATTAGTAATTAGTACCATAATTGGTAATCACTAATAATGCCTAATAAAGCCTAATAACCAATTAAAATTAAAGGAAAACTAAGTTACTTTACGCATTCCTATCCTGTTCCTAACATGTCTTTTATAATCGCTCTTGTTTACAGAAACTGTTGGAGTTGAACAATCTCCATTCTCTGGTGTCCGTGGTTTCTGCTCTGCAGAGTGCGCCGATCTTCAGACTCAGCAAAACCTGGGCGGTAAGATTTCAGCTTTGTGCATGCCTTAAAGTCTTACTTCTGTAATTCATAGTTTTGACAAGTCATGAATATGTTGTTTTTTGTTTGTTCTTTAAATTAGATGCTACTGTGTGCCAGTGATGACATTTACCTGTCATGGGTATCTATTTATCGTAGGTCAATTGCCGTTCTCTTTTGAACTTGTATTAAACTTAACTAACATATGGTATTACCAGTTAATGTATTTATACGACACTTTGACCCAGTGTTTTGACTTGTATTTTGTTATTTGTTGCCCGTCCATGAATCACTGCTTTATTGTGGTGGAGGGGTTTGTGTATCCTAGGGATCCCAGGGGCCATGTTGTTGGGGGGCTTTTGCCCCCTGATAGGGTCACCCATGGCAAATTGGTCCTGGGTGAGGGAACAGACCCAGAGCAAATCAACCCCTAAGAGTATACAATCAAGGGAACAGTTCACCATACCTGGGATAGGGTTAGCAGAGCTGCGCCCTGGAGCCAGGCCTGGGGAGAGTGCCCTAGGGTGAGCGTCTGGTGGCCGGGCCTTAGTCCATTGGGCCAGGCCAGGCACAACCCAAAAAAGGGACATGAGCCCTTCCTTCTGTAGGCCCACTGCCTGCAGGAGGTGCCGTAGGGGTCGTGTGCAATGTGTGTTTGGCGCTAGCCAGGAGGGGAGGCCCTGGTGGGCCTCAGCTACCAAGATTAGCAATTGGGATATGGAATGTCACCTCTCTGGTGGGAAAGGAGCCTGAGTTAGTGTGTGAGGTGGAAAGGTACCGGCTAGATATAGTCGGGCTCACCTCATCGCATGGCTTGGGCTCTGGAACTAGTCTCCTGGAGAGGGGCTGGACTCTGTCCCAGTCTGGAGTTGCCCTTGGTTGAGAGGCTGCGGGCTGGGGTGGGTATCCTAGTATCCCCTCAACTTGCTGCTTGTATGTTGGGGTTTCTCCCGGTGGACAAGGGGGTTTGTTCTCTGCGCCTTTGGTGCGAGGAAACGGTCCTGACTGTTGTCTGCACTTATGTGCCAAATGATGGTTCAGAGTAACTGCACCACCTGGTGGTGAGTTGGATCAGGTGGCCGGGCAGGATGCTGGACAGTTAGTCAAACCTTGGATACAGGAGGAACAATGTCGTTTTTGTCCTGGTCGTGGACCACTAGACTACCTCTTTACCCTCTTGAGGATACTTGAGGGTACATGGAAGTTTGCCCAACCAGTCTACATGTGTTTTGTGGACCTGGAGAAGGCATTCGACCGTGTCCCTTGGAGTGTCCTGTGGGAGGTGCTTCAGGAATATGGAGCATCTGGCCCAGTGCTACAGGCCATTCGATCCTTATACAACCGTTGCAAGAGCTTTGTCCCATAGCCAGCAATAAGTCAGACTCATTTATGGTGGGTGATGGACTCCGCCAGGGCTGCCCTTTAGATTGATTGGTGCTGCAGCTGCAGTGATGAGCTGAATGTAAAAGCGAAGTTCTCAATTTACCGGTTGATCTATGTTCCTACCTATGGTCATTAGCTGTGGGCAGTGAAAGAAAGAATGAGATTGCGGATACAAGCGAGGGAAATGAGCCTACTCCAAAGGGTGGCTAACCTCTCTGAGATAGGGTGAGAAGTACGGCCATCCGGGAGGAGCTCAGAGTAGAGCGGCTGCTCGTCCATATTAAAAGGAGCCAGTTGAGGTGTTTCAGGCATGTCCCACCGGGAGGAGGCCCTGGGGCAGACCCAGGACACGCTGGAGAGATTGTATCTCTCGGCTGACCTGGGAACGCTTTAGTGTCCCCCTGGACAAGCTGGAGATGGTGACCGGGGAAAGGGAGGACTGTCTGGGCTTCCCTGCTTAGGCTGCTGCCCCCGTGACCTGGCCCCAGATAAGCGAAAGAAGATGGATGGATGTTTCTCTTGATTATAGGTTGTAGTTCACTTTTAGGATCCCTGACTGTTTCTATAGTCTTGTGTCTTTGTCTGTCTGCCCCGTCTGTGCCCTGTCTGAGTAGTCTTGTCTCCCCAGTCAGTCATGTTTCCATGTTTAGCTCTTGTCCTTGTGTCAAGTTCACGTTGCATTCTAATAGTCCATTTTACTTAGGAAGGTTCCTAACTGAGAGATGTGACCTGAAAGTAGCTGTATGGCAGCCTTAATAAGAGCTGTTCCAGCTCTCCAAACACTAAGGAAAGGAGCTTCTGTGCTTCCTTTATTGCTTTCTTTAGCGTAGGATAGCATTAAATTGTGTTCCACAGACTTTGTAATTCACGTTTGCATAATTTGTTTAAATATTCTCCTCATGAAAATAAAACTTATAAATACATATGCCATAAGGTCAGCCAAAAAATACTCCTGTTCACAACTTTGTCATAGAATTGACACTGCTTCTTTTGTAAATTCAGCGGTTGTGCTGCTGCTAATGTTTGTAAATCTGGTCCTAAATGTTCCTTCTCCTCCTTTAAAATTCCAAGCTTTATAATGAAGTAATATTTTTCATAGGCTGTTCTCATTTAAATGACCTCCATACAACAACGGTGTTAGAACACTTTTGAGATGAATTAAGATTAAGATTTGAGCATTTTGTAGTCTGTCTTCTGCACATTGCAGTTTCAATACGGTGGTCATTTATTAAGGTGAGACAAGTGTAAGGTCATTCCAATTCCACATGGTTCTTCTCTTTTTCCGAAGTCCTTGGTAATTCTTCTACCTGCCCTATTAATACATAGGGTTACAGTTAACCCTAATTCTAGCCCATGGCTCATGAGCCACAGGTTGCTGACCTCTGTCCTAAATCATGATAGTCTTTTGGAACAGTAGACAGATCTGATGACTGGGGACCTGGTTTAATGGGTGGAAGGGTTGATCGCATACAATTAGAGAGGCATAAATTACTCCAAGAAATTACTCAACCTGCTGACCAGTCAGTCACATGATTGTTTAACTTTAGCAGGGAATGTCTAACTATGTGTGACTCTTTTGCCAAAAGTATTTGCTTGTCTGCCTTCACACACATATGAACTTGAGTGACATCCCATTATTAATCCATGGGTTAATCTCATTATTAATCTGTGACCAATAGAAACGAAGCCTAGAGCTGCATTAAGTTAAACCACACAATGAAGGAAAACATTCCGTGTGTATCTGAGTTCATTGAACTTTTTGACACAGGTTTACGTGCATATACAGGGACCTCCAGAGCCTTTAATTCATTCCTTTCAATGGCTCTGAAGATCTCGGGAGGAAATCAGTGTTGTTGAAACTACACTGTCTTCACTAGTCGGGATAGTTCCAAAGCTTTCTTCTTTATGAATGAGCAATACATGTTTATGATCTATCTATTTGATTGTGATAACAGACCAGGAAACTTGTCGAACCAGAGAACCTTTTTTAATTGTATAGTTTTTGGTGAGCCTATGCCCATCTGTCCCTTTATTGCAGCCTCAGGTTCATTTTCTTAGCTTAGGGAGAAGAACTACATCTGAGCTCAGAGCTCTTCTGCATACCTTGATTAGAACAGCTGGACAATTGCCTTACAAAAGAATTAGTCATTTTTCTCTTCACCAAAATTTTTTTTGTAATGTTGATATCGAGTATTACTGCCAAAAAATTGACTTTGTGCTTGGGAAAATGTTTGGGTCTCATTTTGACATTAAAAAAGCCAGATTTTGTCATATGTGTCTGGATCAGTCAGGATGACCAATAGAAACAACTGAGTTCATAATATCAATAAACCTGTTGGTCTTTAGAAAGCACTCCAGTCTGTCAATGCTTCTGTTCCCACTTAAGTAAAAGGTTCTACATGAAAATAGAAAATTATGTATGTGTTATTGTTTCCTGTCTGTTGTAGCTGATCAGTCGGAAAGACAAGGCCACGTTTGAGAAGCTAAACTATCTGACATCCAAGGAAGAGAATTACACCCGCATGAGGGAATATATTCGCTCCCTGAAGATGGTGCCCTGTATTCCTTACCTTGGTGAGTCTGCTATCTGTGTCTCAGCATTAGTTTAACACAATCTGCTTTAGATTCTTTTATTTTCTTTTAAGTAAGTTTTAGATTTCCAAGCCCGGCCTCCATTCCAGACTTATATGTATACTTTTTCTTTTTGTTCAAAACAGTTCAAATTCCGCTAGGCACATCGGAAGAATCAAAGAAAACATTATGTCAAAGAGCACATATTTTTTTATACTTAACGAGTATTACAAATTCCATGAATATTGAGAAGTACAAGTTTTTTTTGCCAGCAATCAAGAAATTAACATTTCTGGATGTCAATTTCTTGGTTCTTTTTCACTGATATGTAACTGTGGATTTTGTTCTGATGGGGAAAAAAGCCTTTAAACACTACATCGTTAACAGCTTGCATTGAGAAAGGAATGCAGGCATCATCTTACATTCATTACATGCAAGGTTGTAATCTTTTTATTTGTGTGCAGTATAACTTTATGAGCACAAGAACATGAATAAAAGCATTACATGTAGGACAAATGAAATGAACAAGTTCTGCCACGTCTTGGCATTGTGAATGTATAACAACCAAAAGAAGCTTTGAAAATCAACCAATGGTGCCTGGTCTTGTGATACAGAATCCCTTTGGTGGAAACATCTTGTTAAATATAAGTTTCAACATACTGAGCAATTATTGGAAGGTATTTCCATTGGGTCTTATCATCATGGTCACTTTTTTCAGAGAATAAGCTCCTCCTCTGAACTCAGCCCAGTAGACCCCATCCTGATAGCGGCTGCGGTAATGCCCACCTTTGTACCACACACCGTTCAGATTGGAATGAGCACAGGCATTATACCACCATCCTCCCTTCTGATAGTGGGCACAATTCCCTGGAAACACAAATAACACAAGCAAATAAGACCAATTGGTATGTACACTAAATAAAACAGCTAGCAGCCTAACGGCTTTAAATATGATAAAGACAATTAAGACAGTTTCAATTTTGTCCATCAGTAGACCTGATATACGAGAAAGACTGCAGCATTAGCGTTGAAAGAAAACTGATGATTCCCTGCACTATTAAGTTCTTGGTTTTCCTCCATTTGGAATCCATAGCTTGAAGATCTAAAGATGAGCCATTTGTGTGTATATTTCAATTCCTTCCACCACAATTAAAGTAAAAATTAAAATATTTCTTTTTTTCAAATTGTGAACAGAAAAACAGGAACACATACACAGGAAAAGAAGAAACAAGTGATCATGGGACAATTATCGACAGATTAAAATTTAATAATGATTATTGCACAAAAAGTTAAAATCCAAGACATTGGATTACTGATACTTCATTCAAAAAAGTTTGAATAGATACAAGACCAGAATATGTTTAGATGTTTTTTTTAGATTATAAAATTAGATTATAAAGAAGCAATTTATGTTTTTCCAACAAAAGTCTTTGTAAGTCCAGGAATTTCTAGATGATGGCTGTACTTTCCAGACAGATTACCAATATCCAGTTCCTTTTCCCATCGTTCTTTGAATATCTATAAAATTCCAGTTATTTTCAAGCGGTATGTTTGAAATAAGGTTTTAAAATCGCAGTTCCCAGTGTTTAAGGAGCTTACATATATGGAGGTAATCTCTAAAGAAAACCACTGGTAGAACCTGCTGTCTTGTACTGCTGGTGCAAAGTCAGATTTATATGTTGGCCGCCTAAACAATTTTGCCTCATCCTAAAGTTAACAGGTTTTTCTTCCCATATTTACCCATTGCTTGGATGCCTTAATTTCTTTATCAACACAAACAGACATTGACTGTAATGGTTGGCTACATTAATTGGCTACATAATATGGATTACACAAACATAAAGTGACAGTAACTGAGAAAGTAAGTAATAAAGGCAGAGCCTTACCCCCATCTCCTCAGAAACAGGGTAGAGAATTTCACTTTGGGTTTCTTATTATTCCAAATGAATTGTGAGATATTTTTATTCCAGGCTCTACATTGGTGTTTAGGTTTATTTCTGTTTATGGGTAATACTGAGAAAAGAAAAGAATAATTTGGGGAGAATATTAATTTTAAGTCATATAATTCGGCTGCTAAAGTCCAAAGGGAGCAGGATACCTTCTTTGGATACCATCCAAGTTGTAGGTGGCTTTTTGTGTGTATCATGATCAAGATACAACCACTTTTGGACCATTATCTTCTTAGTCTGAGCTGCATGGAGGATTCTATTCTTTGACTACATATCTGTCAGAGGTTGTGTGTGGAGGCGAAGAAGAGATGACCCAAACGCAGGACTCACGATGCAGGATGATGATATTTTATTGGAGCGAATGAACGAACAGCGCAGGAACAAAAGGACTGACTGACTGAAAGACTGAATGGCTGGCTGAACAACTGAACACAGGCGGGAACGACAACATAACATCTAAAATGACACAACAATGAACTGGTGGAAACTGAGGACTTAAATACACGCTGGATGATGAGTGATTAGAAACTGGTGAGTACATAGCTGAACTTAGTCTGACTAATGATTAGGGCTGCCACGATTAGTCGACTAGTCACGATTACGTCGACTATCAAAATCGTCGACGACTGATTTAATAGTCAACGCGTCGTTTGAAGCTTTGTAAGATCACAAAAGACGCAAGAATAAGTAGCAGGATTTAAGAGTGTAATAACGGACTGAAACAGAAGATGGCAGCACTGCATGTACAAGGATGCCAGCTGCTGTTAAAACCCCGAAGAAGAAGAAGTAGCAGCTCTGTCCCAGAATTCATAGCGCAGCCCAGCTCAGTTTCCAACAATGGCGGCAGCTAGTTAGTTTTAATATTACTCTTATTATTCTTTCTGGGTCACAAAATAAACGTTTAACATATTTTCAGGTGAGAATGTGGCTGTGTAAACCTCAAATATCTGCTCAGTTTATCAAGACACCACATATTTTCAAAAGCGCTCCGACGTTTTCGGAGACGTCTGTTACCCACTAGCTCGATAGTTAGCTGGGGGCAAGGCTCACTAGAGCCCGTGAGAACACCGGACTCCCGGCAAATCATTTTCAAACCCACCGCAGTCTTTCGCTACTCGGGTTAAACATACATAAGTCACTTAGATAACTTAAAAATGTTATTGTTTGGCTTTTTTTAGTATTTTATTTGTTCCTGAGTAAATCAGTTTGGTAGAGATTAAAGTTATAGTTTTTACACAGCTGAATAAACGTCAAGCAGACAACTGATTATCAGAAGTGTGAGATACTCGAGAATATACTCCAGTGTCCTGTTATATTTTAGATAGCAAGGAGTTTATTAAACTTCACCGAAACAATCTGCAAATTTCATTAAAATTTAATAAACTATCATCTTGTCTTTATTTTTAGTTAGCATATACCTTAAACACTTGTTAAATGATAGTTATATAAGAGCAGATGCATGCTGGTGCAATAAGCTGTACGTTTTACGTCCAATGGATGCATGATCTGATTAGTCGACTAATCGCAAAAATAATCGGTGACTAGTCGACTATCAAAATAATCGTTTGTGGCAGCCCTACTAATGATACATGGAAATCAGTGGAACACAATACAAAGGCAACATGCTGGCACAGAAAACAGGAAGTGAAAACCATGAGTGTGAAGAATAAACTGAACGTGTCAAAACTGAAAGCACTGGGTCAACGACCCAGGAACCCTGACAATATCGAATAAACTGGACCACTACAGAGCAAGGAGGTGTGCTTGGAGGCCCTGTGCGAGGACCCCTTGTACTCGTTCTATTCCTAGGTCTCACTCTCAGTTTAGCATGCTGTTTTCAGCCAGCTCTGACTTAATTAGATTTTCAACAAAAGTTACAGTGGCAGTGCAATCTGCAACCTCTGGAATATCGTGATCATATTACATCAGGAACCATCTTCGAGGTCAGACATTTTGCTCATCTTTATATTTGGCTTCTGAGAAGCCGTGAGAGAACATTCCACCGCTCCGTCCACGTCCCCCTCTATTTCTCCAATTTGTTTTTCAGTTACTTCCATATGATGCGCATTTTCTTGTACTTTCCGGTTAAACTCTGCTGTGAGTTCCTCCTTTTTTTTTACATCTTCACATAACTTAATGAGGAATTCAACAGGGTCTTTCCACACAGTCACAGCTTCCTTCAACTTTCCTTGAATTGTAAGTAGAGTGTCGCTTTCTTTAAGACTGCCATGTTGGGCTTCCCATTTAAAATTTTGTACATGACACTGGAAGTCCATAAAATGACATCTTTCATATTCATTAATTTTCATATTCCTTTTTTTCTCACAGAGAGGCTCTGGAGATGGGAAAAAGAGGTACAGGTCTGAAATTCCTGTTCTAGAAATACCACCATAGAAAAATTGTGTACACAAGACAAGCCTGTGGTTTGGGGAAAGAGAGATCAGATCCTAATTGAAGTGTATAACAAAGCAATAAGCAAAAAGCAATTGTTGTATCCAGTATTTTTGGATAAGTGAATGTCCCTGCAAACCAATCTACAAGAGTGTAGAAACTATTAAGAGATGTTAGTAACTACTAATAACAACTGTAGAGTGTGTGAAAGAGAAATCTACCAGAAGGTGTGATCACCTTGTCTTTTACGGGAACCCACTTACCTGCGTAGACATCATGGTCCCTATCCAGTGTGGTAAAGTGCTTTCCATTGTGCCAGGTTAGAGAGTCTCCAGCATTGCCGTGGTATCGGCCCAGTCGTAGCCTGTAGAAATCAGCTTCTGACTCTACACGAAAGCTAGCATATTCTGCAAAGGTCTTCCGTCCAGTCCAGTCTTCCAGCGTCACTAAAAGCTTGTAGATGCCCTGGTTTGTCAGCCAAAAGATGTTGTCTAGGCCCAACCAGTATTCACCATCAATGTTTCCAAAACCTTGCTGTGGAAGGAGAGAGACACTGAATTGATCAGGTATAAAGTACATGAACGAGAACATGGATTAAGTCAGAAGAGAGGCCTCTTCTCTCCAACTGTGAGCATCTAAAAAAAGTGCTTTGTTGACTCATCAATGTTGCATTAGAGGAATTGTTGGCTTGGAAATAGTAAATGGTAAATGGCCTGTATTTGTATAGCGCTTTTCTAGTCCCTAAGGACCCCAAAGCTCTTTACACATCCAGTCATCCACCCATTCACACACACATTCACACACTGGTGATGGCAAGCTACATTGTAGCCACAGCCACCCTGGGGCACACTGACAGAGGCAAGGCTGCCGGACACTGGCGCCACCGGGCCCTCTGACCACCACCAGGGGGTGAAGTGTCTTGCCCAAGGACACAACGACCGAGACTGTCCAAGCCGGGGCTCGAACCGGCAACCTTCCGATTACAAGGTGAACTCCCAACTCTTGAGCCACGATCGCCCTTTATCTTGAGACTGAGAAGAGAACTCGGCTGACTTTAGGTCACAAGATGACTTTAGGTCACAAGATGTTTGGCAATAAGGGCTTCTACCTTATGCATTTAAATTTGTCTATTATCGAGCACCATTCATGACTACATGGAAACACAGCATGCTTATAACATTTTTGGATCACTGTGTTGGCAGCAACACTGAGAATTTTGAGACCACTGGAACTGATTTCTTCTCTGCTGTTGTGATCTCATATACTGTATTTCATTTTACTGAGTTTTTCTTACAATTAGTCATGTTACACAATGAGATGGGTTTGCCTAACAGCTTGTTTTCTTAAAGTCCAATTTTAGGTGTGACCCTTGAATCTCAGTTTAATAATATGTTATGAGTTCTCTCAAATGTCACACAATGCAAGCGTTGCATAACATTACTGAAAATTTTTATTTATTACAAAAAGCTATAAACCCCCTGCCCTTCCCTCTCAAGCTAGTTGCTGCATGCTACACTGCCAAAAATGAGATTCCTCTGAAAAATGTTTTGTATCTGACTGCTGACTATATGAACAGTTAGAGTCAGATTATCCTTAATCTCAGAACACAGTGATTTATAAAGTGGAGTTCAGCTGAGAGCTACTTTTTTCTCTACATGTTTATTTTTAATTATACACTAAGAATACCCAGACTCATACAGGGAGTGCAGAATTATTAGGCAAATGAGTATTTTGTCCACATCATCCTCTTCATGCATGTTGTCTTACTCCAAGCTGTATAGGCTCGAAAGCCTACTACCAATTAAGCATATTAGGTGATGTGCATCTATGTAATGAGAAGGGGTGTGGTCTAATGACATCAACACCCTATATCAGGTGTGCATAATTGTTAGGCAACGTCCTTTCCTTTGGCAAAATAAGATAAGATAAGATAAGATAAGATAAGATAACTCTTTATTGTCATTGCACAGTCATACATAGTACAGTAGTACAATGAAATTGGAAAAACTGTCCTACGTCGGCACTACATATAACACAACACGACACGATATGACACATCACAACGTAACAAACAACACAACACAGTATATTAACTTAAAATGGGTCAAAAGAAGGACTTGACAGGCTCAGAAAAGTCAAAAATAGTGAGATATCTTGCAGAGGGATGCAGCAGTCTCAAAATTGCAATGCTTCTGAAGCGTGATCATCGAACAATCAAGCGTTTCATTCAAAATAGTCAACAGGGTCGCAAGAAGCGTGTGGAAAAACCAAGGCGCCAAATAACTGCCCATGAACTGAGAAAAGTCAAGCGTGCAGCTGCCAAGATGCCACTTGCCACCAGTTTGGCCATATTTCAGAGCTGCAACATCACTGGAGTGCCCAAAAGCACAAGGTGTGCAATACTCAGAGACATGGCCAAGGTAAGAAAGGCTGAAAGACGACCACCACTGAACAAGACACACAAGCTGAAACGTCAAGACTGGGCCAAGAAATATCTCAAGACTGATTTTTCTAAGGTTTTATGGACTGATGAAATGAGAGTGAGTCTTGATGGGCCAGATGGATGGTCCCGTGGCTGGATTTGTAAAGGGCAGAGAGCTCCAGTCCGACTCAGACGCCAGCAAGGTGGAGGTGGAGTACTGGTTTGGGCTGGTATCATCAAAGATGAGCTTGTGGAGCCTTTTCAGGTTGAGGATGGAGTCAAGTTCAACTCCCAGTCCTACTGCCAGTTTCTGGAAGACACCTTCTTCAAGCAGTGGTACAGGAAGAAGTCTGCATCCTTCAAGAAAAACATGATTTTCATGCAGGACAATGCTCCATCACACGTGTCCAAGTACTCCACAGCGTGGCTGGCAAGAAAGGGTATAAAAGAAGAAAAACTAATGACATGGCCACCTTGTTCACCTGATCTGAACCCCATTGAGAACCTGTGGTCCATCATCAAATGTGAGATTTACAAGGAGGGAAAACAGTACACCTCTCTGAACAGTGTCTGGGAGGCTGTGGTTGCTGCTGCACGCAATGTTGATGGTGAACAGATCAAAACACTGACAGAATCCATGGATGGCAGGCTTTTGAGTGTCCTTGCAAAGAAAGGTGGCTATATTGGTCGCTGATTTGTTTTTGTTTTGTTTTTGAACGTCAGAAATGTATATTTGTGAATGTGGAGATGTTATATTGGTTTCACTGGTAAAAATAAATAATTGAAATGGGTATATATTTGTTTTTTGTTAAGTTGCCTAATAATTATGCACAGTAATAGTCACCTACACACACAGATATCCCCCTAAAATAGCTAAAACTAAAAACTACTTCCAAAAACATTCAGCTTTGATATTAATGAGTTTTTTGGGTTCATTGAGAACATGGTTGTTGTTCAATAATAAAATTATTCCTCAAAAATACAACTTGCCTAATAATTCTGCACTCCCTGTATATGGTGTTGGGCAGACATTCTTTACATTAGCAACAGCACTACTATAGTTCTGCATTTATTTCCCATTTTAAGAAAGACTGAGGTTTCAATTACTAAAATGCAATGCTCCATCGATATTTAATGCATTTGCGGCTAACAGTTTTGATTCGTAGTATCTTCAGTGTATCTAGACAGCACATACAACCTCATAAGTACAATCTTGGGTGCTACTATAACTTATTACCTTGTAAGTGTCCCAGTTCCTAAAAAAGTTGACAGAGCCATCCTGACGTCTCTGAATAACGATCCAGCCACCAGGGTCTTGTCTCTGGTCACACCAGACCTGCATAAGTTGATTGCTTTTGTCTGGTTTTAAGAGGTACATTCCACTGCTGGTATATCCACTCTCCAGAGCCTCCAGACAATCTCTGAAATGTCCTGTAGAAGGCAGAGAATGAAGGGTAATACAATTGCATCTGGTGTGTGATCATCATAGGCTCATTTTTAGTGACATGCTGGCTTCATCATTATTATAGTTTTAACAACCTGTGCACACAACACACATGGAGACATGAAGTGCAATAGAAAAATATACAGATGGAGGGTTCCTGGAAAAGTGAGTCACTCCTGATCACGTGTTGTCTCTACGAAATATGACAAATACTTTCCAGTCTGTTTGCTGCTGGCAAGAATAAACAGTACTGTGGGCAAAACCTTCTTTGTAGTCACAGCGCACACATGGGAACACAGCTATTCTTAAATTATATCTCACTTTTTTCCCTCTGTGGAATGATAGAAGGTATTACACAAAATTAGTGGAATTCTCTTTATTCTATTAAAGACAGAACCTAAAAGAGCCAGTGATCTATGAGCAACCACTTGTCAACCATCCATCCATTCTCTTCTGCTTATCCAATTCAGGGTCACAGGGTGGCTGGGACCTATCTGAGCTGTCTTAGGGCGAGAAGCAGGATACACCCTGAACAGATCGCCAGTCTGTTGCAGAGCTAACACATAGACAAGTATTTACATTTACAACTATGGTCAATTTACAATTATCAATTAACCTAACCCCACTAACTACATGTCTTTGGACTGTGGGCTGAAGCTGGAGAACCCGTGGCAACCGTGGTTCATGGGATTGGGAAGCTCATCTTGTAACTGGAAGGTTGCCAGCTCTGTCTGTCTTGGTTGTTGTGTCCTTGGGCAAGACACTTCACCTACCGCCTACTGGTAATGGTCAGAGGAAAACCCTTACTTTTACACGGGATTCACCCTCCAACAGAACTCACTTTAGGTAGGGCAACTCCTGTCATCCATTGGGGGCAAAAGAAGAGAGGGGAAAATAACTGCAGAAAATTGTCAGTTGGGAATAAACACTGAGTAGAGTACGGTGGCTGTATCTGAAAATCAATGAGAGGTAAGATTTGCTCAGTCAAATGCAGTTTAGATCTGTCACCCACTAAAACATTTAGCATATTATGAAATGAAGTCCTACATTAAGTGAGAATGGGAAACATTCTTCTTTAAAATTACAGCAACTGGTTTCTTTAGTTCCCATACACTTTAGAGAGTATTAAAAGAAGAAGTCATATTACACACATTACAGGTTTTTTTTCTTTACATTTTACACAGCATCGTAACTTGTATATAAACCATTGACCATAGAAAATGTGATCAACCTAACATCTCCCCAACAATGAAGCCAAAATTTGTCTGTTATCCCCTTGGCCTCCATATTAGTGGATGGGACTATTCTTAAAAAAAAAAAAAAAAAAAAGTTTTTCCCAAAGATGCGTTCTGCCATTATTAGTAGTCTTCATCACCGATTTGTATTGAAGCATTTTTTTCTCATAAGTTCTATTCTAATTACCAACTACATGATGTGAATTTGGGGTGTAACATCATCATGATAGCTTTGATGGTAGCTGCTTTCTTGGAGAAACTTGCGTATCTCTGTTTGGGAATGGCAGATAGACGGGAATGCTGTGAGGAGATTCAGTGTTGATTTTCCATAACCACAATTGAATATTTTAAACTGACGTCGTGAGGTGTTCTGGAATAACCTGGACTAACTAAGAGAAGGACCCAAGGCCCTGGCACACTTTTTCAGTAAGTTAAATGTGTTTGTAAGCTAATCTGTAATCAATGTCCTTAGCTAGCCAGCTAAGATGAGCAATCAGCTGTTGGGGAAAGCCATGTTTAGTAGCTAAATCTGTGCACACGAATAAATTTACCCTCTGAACCTGAAGGTCACACTTAATTGAAGGATGTTCAGACCAGTAGCTGAAGATGAGGCACTGAAACAGTTTATATGAGAAACAGAACAGGAATACCACATTTTTAAAAAAGCTAATTTTTCAGCACAACTCTATAGATTTTTTTTTTTACAGAGTTTGTTTCAAATATTGAGGTTAAAAAATTATCTGAATTAATCCTGAATGTACATCTTGCATCCTTTGAGAGAAATAATATAGAGAGCGTTAATATATGTTGTCCAGTGCTCAGGCAGCAGCTTAAAAACTGCATACCTCTATATGTTTCTCTATTTTCTTGCAGGTGACCAGGACTGGAAACCTGCTCATCTCATCTTTGCAGGTCTCCTTTTAAAAAGCACAAACAACTTAAATATAAAAATGATACTGGATAATCTGGATATAAGGCTTTGTTTTATTTAATATTTGAGGGATAAACTTCAAATTTCACGGTGTGTGATGATTCTGTTCTTTGTGATTACAGGAGCTGCCCTCAGATTCAGACCTCAGCACCACCCAGTGACAACAGACAAATCATCCTATATATCCGTCCTTTATAGTAACTCCAAAATTAACTGATGAAAAAAGTACAAAGGCTAAAGTACCTTATGAAACACTGTCAGTGAAAACTGCAGCTGTATTATTGATAAAGTTAAAGTCAAAAAGTCAAAGGGATTCACGATCTATGTAACTGGTGTCACTATATAAGAGCATAAACAGTAATTCATTTTGGTGTTTAAGGTGGTGCTGATCTCAGACCTGCACAACTTCTGCTTTTAACACTGAATGTAGTTAGGTGCACGAAGAGAACATGATATTTTCCTCTGATAGCATTAACTATAACCTGATGAAGGTCAAACATCTTCACTTGTATGTTGAACTAAAAATTTTAATCTAGAATTCTTTCACACTGTGTTTTGCTAATAGTGTGTTATTTACTAAAATATATTCAGTCATTCATACCAGAGTAAGCAGAAAGAATAATATATATTTTAAATATTCAGTCCTGTGGAAAGTTCAATATAATATCATTATGTAAAAGTCCAGAGTCTCTGTGCTTTATCTTAGGATGATGTGAGTGCTTCTAACATTACAGAAAGCAAAGGGTCACTATCACACTGTTCATGAAATGATGTTTTTTTTATATAGGGGGGGGGGGGGGTGAGGAAGATTTCTATTTAGGATTTCTGAATGATAAATAATTAAATTGCACAATACTGTAAAACAATCATGTAGAATGCTTTTTAACATTAAATTTGTGGTCCCCAAAATGACAAAAATGCCATTTTGATTCAGCTTTAATGCTGGATTGAGAAAATATGAGTAGTTGTACCACAAAAATATAAAATGTTGTCCTTTCCAAATGGAACAAAACATTGGAGTTTGATAATTTTGCTAGAAATGATTATAACACTAATGTCAAATCATCAATTTTTTTAGAATGTTTTCTGCTCCACCATCTTCAAATACATACATTTGTATGTTTATACAGTTTATAAAGTGATTGCTGTATAGGCAATTATATTTTTGATGGTAAGATTCCAGTTAATACTTGTACAGCTGTTGTTATTGTGTGTATGTATACATTTATTTATTTATATTTCTTCATACATTCTTATATAGTTCTATACTGTGTAATACTGTGTATTGTGTATTTTGTTGTACAGTTATTTTATTTTCAGCTTTAATTTATATATTTTATCTTATTCTTTCCCAGTTAAATTTACCCTTCATTATAATTTGTGTTGTACAGTTATTTCATTTTTAACCTTAATTTTTTATATTTTATTCCTTCCTAGTTAAATTTACACTTTTTAATTTTTCATATTTATTTCCTATCTTATTCATAGCCTTTTCCTTTTTTTTTCTTTAGGTCATGAGCAGTTGTCTAAGCATTTCACTGCATATCATACTGTGTATGACTGTGTACGTGACAAATAAAAATTTGAATTTGAAATTTGAAAATGGACTGGTTCTTATAAAGCGCTTTTCTACTCTGAGCACTCAGAGCCTTTTACACAACTTCCCTCGTTCACCCATTCACACAAGCACTTTTCTCTTTGCTGTTTCTAATATTCACATCCCTCATCAGAGAGCAACATGGGGTTAGTATCTTGTATCTTGCCCAAGGATGTTTGGCATGCAGCCTGGAGCAGACTAGGATCAAACCACCAACCTTCCAGTTTGTAGCTGATCTGCTCTGATCTACCTGAGCTAGTAATGATGTTGGTACAGTTTGAGATATTTGCACAATCCAGCATGAGATTTGAATAAAAATTGCATTTCCTTCTTGTTGTGACTAAGAATAAACTCAAGTATGTAGTTCTATTTGGAATATACTATCTAATGATATTTTTGCTCAACCCAGCATGAAAGTTGCAGGCATGCTCAGCTTTTTCCCCCCACATTTTAACTAGCCAATATCCAAACATTTTTTGATGTCTTAAATTACAGATTGTGATTTGGGTTACAGATTGTAATATTGTAGGGTTTTTGCCTTACAATATAAAGCATCTTGAGACAACTGCTATTGCAGTTTGGCATTATATAAATAAAATTGTATTGAATTACATTGAATTCATATTGCTGACCTGACTTTCACCTGTAATAGAATTTGAGATATTTATTATCAAACATTCCCCCAGACTGCAAAAAAAAGTTCAAAAGTGGGGATTGACAGACCATTTTTCAAAAAAAAATATATCTGTGTTATATGATGCTAAAATTTAATAGCAACCATTATATATGTTGAAATGTGCTACCATAAAACCTTTATGCATATCATTCGAACAGAAGATGTTCTACAAATTGGCTAATATAAGATGAATATAACCTAAACTATCTGACATTTTTGTTAAAAGAACATTCAGTTATTCAATAAATATGTCTCTGTTGGTATATTCTCAGTGAATGCAGGACTGCAAATGTTTGTTCAGTTAGAGACTTCAAAGGAAGATACAAACATTTCTTACCAGTACTTACCAGAGGGCTCATTTGTGAAGCTGTATGTTGCGGCTGGCATTGTGGGCAGTGCTCTGGCTTTCTGGTCATTTTGGATCTCATTATTCATGGGGTAGTTGGTGTAACGAGTGTAAGTGGGTGGATGGAAAGGTCTGTAGCCACCAGGAGACAATTCAGGTGTTTGTAAAGGAGGCTGGGAGATTGCAGGAGATTGTGGCTGGAGACGACGGCTGGGCTCTTGAACCTTTCTGTAAAAGTATCCTCCGTGCTTACACTGCTCTTCAAGCTGCTCCAGGAGAGCACTCTGGCTGCTTGCGAGGGCTGATAGATGCTGGTACTTATGATCCAGGTCTTGGTACCGTCCAGCTAGCCTCCCCATCTCATTTGTGTGGTTGAGCACACGGGTCTCCAGCTGTGACACCTCCAGAGCATTGTCTCGTTTGCGAATAATCTCATGCAGCAGCTGCATGTAGAGCTGAGTAACTCTGGAGTTCATGTTGCGGCTCTCTTTACGCAATAGCTTGACTTCATTAATCACACCCCCATCAAGCTCTATCAGCAGTTGCAGTGCCTCAATCTGCTTTCGCTGCTTTTGCAACTCACTGTTGAGCAGCTCCAGTTCCTGCTTATTAATACGGTTTTGCAGCAAGGTCTCTGGCTCCTTGGAGTTCACACATATTGCCCCATTGTTTTTCTGCTGAGGGACAATGAAGGTATAAGAACATTTGTCTGTTTGGTAGGCACTGTAGTCAGCAACAGCCCTTTTTTGACGTTTTGGTACGTAGATAAATTCTCTCTCTAGGATGTCATTGCTGTTGTCAATTTCTAGAGTGTCTTCTTGGAGACCTGACTCTGGTCCAGAGAGCAACAGGAGACTCACCATTACCACCACAGGGAGAATCATAGCACAGTTCAGCTGCTCCCAGACTACGACAATTTCTGAAAGAGATGAAGCAGAGATGCTTATCAAGGGTCTGTTTTCTCTCATCAGTTATTGACCTGGTGTTAGTCGTTGAAGGCAATTACTTTATCACCACCTCTGTGTGCTCAGAAGCTCATATGTATATACATACAGGCAGTGTATGTATTTTCACAGCTCTGTCCCAGAAAGTTGCTGCCTATAATGTAGCAAGGTAATGCCATCCAGAGTTAGATACCATATTTCTAAGATCTTTATGGCTGAGTTCAATAACATGAGTTTTATCTGTTATTTTAAGCATAAAATTAGAGGTCATCCAGGTCATTATGCTGTTAAGACATTCCTGCAAAATTGGTGTATTTTATTTGGCTTCATGGATAGAAAAATCTGGTAATCATCTGCATAGTAGTGAAATGTATATTATGCCTTCTATTTGTAGTGCTTAGGGGAAGTGTATGTAATATAAACACAACTGACCCTAGCACAGAACCCTGTGGAACTCCATAGTTAACCTTTATGTGTGAAGAAGACTTCCCATTTACATAGCCACACTGAAGTCTGTTAGATACATGTAGTTCAACCCATTACAACGCAATACTTTTAATACCTACAGCATGCTCTTATCCGTGTAATAAAATATATAGTCAGCATTATAGTCTAGCAGGACAAGCACAGAGATGAGTCCACTGTCAGAGGCCAAAAGAAGATCATTTGTAGCCTTCACTACCACCATTTCTGTACTGTGATGGGTTCTGAAACCTGTCTTAAAATCTTCAAATAAACCTTTTCTCTGAAGATGATGAGGTAGCTGTTATACAACTACTCTTTGAAAAATTTTCAAAATAATAAAATAATAATTATGGCTGGTAACTTGCAAATCAACTAATATCTACTTAATTACACAGCAAGTCTTGCAGCCAGTCTATGCTAGGGTAAAATCAGAGAGGAAAGAGCAGGTTTATAAGGATGAATCAGTATAAGAGTCAGTATTTATATGTTAAGTTCGCCAGAACAACAACCAGCTTCAGTCATTGCCTGCTGTTTTTGCATGTACATATTTTATGGTCTACATTATGAACAAAAGATATTCACTAAATATTAAGTATCTCTTAAGTATCTCTAAATATTAAGGCTCAAAGTTGCCTTTTTGGCTTATTATGAAATAGTGAAAACATTGCTGCTCATTTTAACAATATTTGACCAGTTACACTTTAGTAGTTTAGTGAAAGATGTTCCCTGTATCCAGTCTAGGCTCCAACCTCATATAATAGAATATTGTGTTTTCTTGTTTCTCTTGCTTTTTGTGATGAAAAATACTGTCACAGCTTTGGAATGTTCAATAACACAACATGAAAAGTGGAGCCTCCCCTGACAGTTACACAAGACAATGTTATCTTGGGCTTTAGGATATGGTAGTTACTACATCATCTATCTTTTTCATTTTTCTTTTTTTAAATGTCGCCTCAGCCAGGTCAGTTCTGACATTGGTGAGCTGTTTTTCCCCCATACAACAGAGGCCATAAGTACTATTACTTGGCCAAGTTGACCTCAAGTAAGTTCAACATGTGAGTGGTCATAAATTTATTGCTGTATAGTTTTTGCACTCTGTCTGGCTACAAGCATAATATAAAAACTCTTTTGGAGTTATTAGGTTTTGCGAGGCAGCTTCCTCTGTCATTCAACCCAGTACTTGTACCTGACCATTTTAAGAGATGGGGTTATTTTGTTTTGTTTTATTGTGTTTGTTAGGCCACTTAACACTGACCTGTGAGTCGTTTAATCGTGGAAAACACCTAACCAGAGTTGGATCAATGTTGTCTGCACAAAACACACAACTTATAAAAGAACTAGTTCTTAAATTGTAACTTATTGTGACTGAGAAGCTGATGTATACAGAAGCAGACACTTATCCGAGTCTGTCATGCAAATCCACAAATGGTGACATGTTTAAACACACTTAAGTGTGTTAGACATCAGAATCATTCGGCTGTATTATATGTGTTTAGAAATAAATTTGTTAAAATAGGATCTTAAATATCACATTAAAGTTTGCATTCCAATGAAGCTTTACATTTGAGCTTTGTATTTCACATGTGCCTTTCTTTTTTACCTCAAAGTATGTTATATCTTTAAAGCAAGTATTGTCAGGAGCAAGAAAATGAGCTGCCCAGTTAGTTTTATATAAATTCATTAATTATACTGTAGTATATATAATAAGCTAAAGTTATTTGTTTCCAGTTATTTACAAGTCAATATTTATTATTCATTATCTTCTTCTACATAATCTTTGTGTAATTAAAGTCATCGTCATAAACATTATACCCTTATAGACGTCACAAATAGACATTATCAGGATAGTTAAAGGCATTCAAAACCTTGGGGATTCAGCCATCCAGTGTGAAGCTACAGCCTATAGCTTGCACAGCTTGTCACATATTATCAGTATTGTTTAAGGCACTCATGAGGAAAAAACTTTTTCACTTGAAATTTAACACTAAGCAAATTTTACTGAACAATGAAATGAATTCTGCACCTGTACTTTGTTCACATAAAAATGAAAAAAAGTACTCAAAATGATGTCAAGTATATTAAAGTCGGTTTAAACAGGACAAATAGCAAAAGTCTGCATTTTGAACGTGTATTTAATGCAACATCTTAAATGCCTCAAATTGTGTTAAAAAGAAGAAATAAAATAAACCAAATATTAACAATAATTTAATAGTAATAAATAATTTAATACTATTATAAGTAAAAACCTGCACAGAGAATGAATTGTCTTGGCTCTTGGAGTGCTTCTTATAATATTTAACACAAACATTTTTAAAGGCAGTTCATGGATTGAAAGTCTGAGTTAAATGCTTGAGGTTCAAGATAATTCTTTAGTATAAAAGCTGAATGACTTCCAGGCTCCCTGAACCACAATGTGAAGTGATTGCACACACTTTCTGCAAAGCAAGCCTTTATTAAATATTTTTCCACATGTGATCATATGCGCCTGAGACCCAGCATATTCTTTTATGTCCTCTGTAGTGGATGCACAAATCACAAAACAGTTAAACTGAAAGATTTTTGTCTTCAGTTCTCAGGAGTATATGGAATGTGAACTAGCAGTTATGTGACAAAGCATTTCAAACAAACATTATAGAGTAATGCAAAGTAATGTCATGAACTGTGTAACCTCTCTACTTTTTAGAGATGTATTAGAGTTGAAGTAATGCATTATTTTTAAATAAAGCAGGAAATAACTTTAACATACATATAGTTAATAAAAAGGCAGAAGGGAAAGTAAACTCTGTGTTAAGTGTAAAATAAGGTTGAGCCACTTATTCAGTGTGTGTTGCATATAAAATGAAAATTGAGAGAATTTCCTGACTTACTTCCACTTGTTTATGTCTCTTTCTCTCTTGCTTTTGTTTAAGATTTGAATCCAGCTCCTCAGAAGTCATTCACGTTTCCTCTGTTATTCAGTAGAAGTTCTTCATATCATTTCTTACCTTCTGTCAGAATCAGATTTAAAGTTCACAAAGACAGTGGTCCACTTGTGGTGATGTGATGATCTGTACAGCGGCAACAAAGCCTTCCTTTCTAATTTCATGTGTTGCATTGAAGGGATGAGTCTCAAACTCAAAGTTCGTGCCTGCTCTGCAGACAAAATCTGTTTCTCTTCCTACTTCGTGTCTCATATGTAATGGAAGGAAGACAGTGTTGCTTGGAGTAATTAAGCTGTGAGGCATAGCGACTCCTTCTTCCCCTCCCCTTTGCAGCAAAAACATCATCGGGACACGAGACAGGCTCCAAAAACCCTTTAATTCCTTATCCTCAGCAAGCTCCGCTGTCATCCCTTTTTCCACTGTTCTCCAGTGATTGTGGAATTCCATCTGACTGGGAGATCATTCACAAATAACAATTCAACTTAACATGCATGTCTTTGGACTGTGGGCAGAAGCCCTCGCAGGCACAGGGAGAACACAGAGTGAGATGATAGTAAACCTTCAAGAGCTCCTTCAAAAATAGTGTATTCTGTCCTTCTGTCTTTAAATGGGGGATATCTGTAAAACCAAGCAGTGACTGTCCATTCAAACAATTTGCCTGGAGGAGAGGTGGAAGCGTCTGGATACAGTTTGTTATGTTGTCATAGTAATTACTGGTTGCATAACATGTGAGAAACTTTCAACAAATAGTCAGTGACTCAGTGATTTTTTTAATTGCACAACATGCTCACAAACTTGTGCTGTAAGACATACTTTTATCTTTCCCTCAGAGACATCTGATTGAGATGTTTTTTATTTAATTTGGTGAAACTCTAGAAGCTTTTGATTGTGCTTTTTGTTTATTTCCAAATCTTTACAGGGACATTCTCAGTGGCTTTGTATCAGAATTGCATCTTCAGCTGTAACATTTCTCATTGTGGAGGTGGAGTCCTGTTTGAGAATGACAGCAAAGATCCTAAGAGGCATTATGGTACAACAGCAATATTATTCCTATTATTATTTTACATTTTTTTGCTTTTAACACTACATTTATCTTGAAGAAAGGTAACAAATATGGACATGACAAAGAAATGTAGTAAAATAATGTAATCATTAAAAACAACTTCCTGAATTTAAATTGGCTTCATCTGTTATGAACAGTAGCATTATATCCTGAGTGGCAGCTGCCCAACTACTGACTCAATGTGTTTGAATTCGCCAATGAGTGCTGGATGCTTTGACTAGGCTTTGCTGTGAGACAGGAAACAAGGCTGCACAGCTTTTTTAGACTGAGCACAGCTGAAACGCATTAAACTCTACTATCAGTATGACATCATAGGCAAATATTTGTTAATCGTTTTGGTTGTTTTGTGCAGCTGTAATATTAACAGTTGAACTGTCAGAACAGCTGATATCATGTAGAGCCAGTGCATCTCAGTGGGGTTAGGCTGTAGCACTAAGAAAAATAGAAACCCAGAGAATTGTTTTTAACCCATTATATTCTTGTTTGGACTTGTATTTGTCTTCTTCGTGTCCTTGAAGAAGTTACTACTTTTGATTGTTCCATCCAACACTGATATGAGCTGCAAAGGATTCAGAGCCAGTACTGAGGCTTCATTCTATTAATTTCTTTCGTCATTACATGAGGAGATAAAATGCTAAAACACTGCCTGAGGTGTTACTCAGTATTTCCAGTAGATTCCATGATCCTCTTCCATGTGCACACATCTTGTCAACTTGGTGTGTAATTGTTAGTAATAGTTCTTCCTCATCCATTTTAGTAGCCTGCAACAACAGGCCCACTACCCTACACTCTGAAAGTACCCCTACAGGACAAAGGGATGCAGCTGAATACCTTCTCCAAGTCCCGTAACCACATGTAGACTAGTTGAGCAAATGTGGAGTTGAGAAGATGGTGACATGTAATAGCAACAATATTTACATAGATGCACACAAAAAAAGGAAAAAAACTACAAACCACTCAACTAACAACGAGCTGATAACAGAAGGAAAAAAAAGGTACATGTATGTATATTTATATATTTTCATATACAAAGTAGGCATCAACATTTCATGGCATCACATGCCAGCAACGCCCCTTTCTTTCAGCAGCATCACATCATATCCTGTATCACTTTATGGGATATTATGTGACTATCAGTTACGATAACTTCAGGGGTGGAAGGAATAGTAACTTCAGGTCGTCTGTTACTATACCTAATATCTAGAGTACTGGGATCTGTAATGGCTGTATTCCGAGTATTTCAGTGAGAAACAATAATTATTTTTCCATAGATTCTATTTCTTTTGGTATTCGTATAGCATGTGTATTAGTGTGTCTCTACTCTTGTCACACCCCAGCACATATCTGATTCCCTCAGTTTTAATTTTGCAATCTTATGGGGAGTCCAGTACCTCCTATGAATGATCCTATATGTCATTTTACCCAACAGAGAGAGCCCTAAATTGGCCCAACTTTGTAAGGCGCTCTCAATTTTCTGAATAAGTAGAGGAAGGTTTTCTTTGTTTATGTCTTTTAAACCAGTGCTAAGTTTGTTGCCTAATTATACAAGACTTGAAGGAAGCTATTTAAACCCCCAAATCTTCCTAATATTTGACGGGCTAGACGATGACTTTGCCTCTGATTTCTATACTCACTAAAATTTATTCAACAACCAGTTTACCATTTATTAGGATCATATAATAAAATGTTACTGTGAACTTTCTTTAGTACTGTTGTATTTAGTATGGTTGGCAGTTAGCATACAAGTTTAGCACATTATCACTTCCTTCTGTACTGAATTAAAGTACATGGCTTGCATGTTTGGAAAAACAAAACCATATTTGTGGCCTAACAGCTGACACTGATTTATGTAACTGTGTATGGAACACTTGGGTCATGAGTATAGGACACTACAGTGGAATGGAATGTGGCCATGGCTATTTATAAATTTTTTGTGTACACTGAATAATAATTGAGAGGGAAACAGAAAGGTATCTACATGGGGTAAATTTCCAACCACTATGCCACTGTGCTGTTGCTTTTACTTAATAAAAACGTGGTTTTTTTGCTGTTTACCGTGGTGGTTTAGCATGCTCTATGGATGTAACCTTAATACAGTCTTTGAACTCAGGTTTTATCAGCTACAGAAGGAAGTATTAGCTAAATAACTGAACATATACCTCTTTGAAAAGGTAATGTGTTTGTTTGATATTTTCACCATAATCGCTTGACCAAAAGCATCTCACTGTTTATAGAACAATATCTTTATACAGTTTCCATCTATTAGTCCCTGGTCTGCAGATTACATATTGTACATTATACAAACACAAAGCTGCACAAATATTGCAGGCACTTTAACACAACACCAGTACTTCTGTGTACACTTGTACACAGTTTTTCTCGGATGAAGGTTGTACCAGCAGTTATTGTTCTTCTTCTTTAATTGAAGATAGTTTTTTGTGACTTTCTCTGGATGTCTGGAGACATTGCAGAATGAATTTAGATCAGGCACCTTTTTGATCATATTATGTGGATATAAAGTTAAATATAAAGTGCAGAAAATGTTCTACATTATTGTATGCGTAGTTATTTTTCTAAAGTACACTGCAGGATAAGGGAGTTTCTGTTCATGCTCAGGGTATGTTTCCACCCCACTATTTTGTAACACTTGAGAAGTTAAAATAAATTGTTGGAAAGTTGGTGACTCAGCAGCTGTTTTCCAGATCACTTGTGACAGAGCTGATGTGATTATTTAAATTGCTTTTACTACAGTTTTTCTTAAATTTTAGTAATTATATTATTCTCCTGAGGTTTGCAACTACCAAAGTCCACTATTCATAACCAAAATCCACAAAATAATTCATGTATTCCAGTTGTAAATAATATGTCCACATCCTTTATAAATGAGTAAAAACATTGCAATGACCAATAAAAGCCTAATGCCCATTTTCACTAGAATCTGTAGTGAACAAGATTAACAGTGTTTATCAGTGTTTCCATATAACACATTTGTGTTAATGACTTCCAGGGGAAATCTTCTGGCAGCTCCTCTAGCTCTCACAATATCTCTCGCTGACATTATGAGACATTGTGAGAAAGACTAAAAAGAACCAAATACAGAAAACACTGATGCTTCCACACATTAAAGCTTTCATTGAAGTAATAAATTCTTCTGTTGAAATCACTGGGTATGCTTTCAAACCCATCATTATTCCTGTTGTTAGAAGAGTTTAACTAGCTTTTTTGTGCCTTCTACAGGGATCTACCTGTTGGACATTATCTACATTGACTCGGCTTATCCTGCATCAGACAGCATCATAGAGACAGAGCAGAGGACAAATCAGATGAACAATCTTCTGAGAGTTATTTCAGACCTGCAGATGTCATGTAACTATGGTAAGACACAATTACATCAGTAGTTGCAGTAGGAACAGTATAGTGTCTGTTTCCTAATCATGTATATATTGATGATCTTCTGACATCAGAGTTATGGTTGTACAGTACTGTGAAAATGTAATTCCTTAATAAAAAAAAAAAGCATTTAGTTTTAAAACAGCACTTTGTATTTACAAAGCTTAATTTTGTTTAATATTTAAATTGTTTGATCTGAAACATGTGACAAATATGAAAAAACCTAAACATTTTTCACAGCCCTGTATGTCATAAATCTTTAATATGGATGAAGCCAAAATATGTATGTGTTCATAATAACCCAAGTAGATCACCACTGCAGGATGCTAAAGAAATATGGTCTTTTTAGCTTTTATATGTAAGTTTGGGTTTTTGTATAAAGTTCTAATGGCTTGGCTCTGCTTTAGTTACCCGAGCCTTTATTGCTCTGCTTTGCTTAAGTTACTTTCACTGACGAGTTCAGGAAAATTTTCAAGTGTCTGCCAGTCGAACTAAGTTTATTCAAGTCCTTAATTGTTTTGGCTAGCATGTGGTGTTTCCAGTGTGCTTTGTGTGGGAAGCTGCTGAGTAATAAAAATGTTCAAGATACCTGCATGAAATGTTGCCCCAGACGGAGGGGCGAGTAGGGGTGAATTTCTGCAATAAATATAAATCCTCTATTACTATTCTGAAGCCTTTTAAATGCTTTATTGAAAAAAATCTGGAGATCTTAATTAGTTTAAATATGTTTACCTTTCACTATCTGCAAGTGACTAAAAGTTAGGATTACTCAAATTGTAACTCTAAGCGGGGGAATCATTGAATAAATGAGTGAGTCATTGTAAAGCTTTTGTTTCAGGGAAGTCACTTTTGTGTTTTATCATTTCTGTTCCCAAATATAAGCTTGGCTTGCTGTACCTACATTTTAATGTTATTTTTAAAATGTCACTGCAAAAAAATGGGCAACACTATAATACGCTCAGCTACTAGGGGTAAGTAACTACTGTGTAATAAAATGTAATTACAAGTAATTGATTTGAAATCATGAGTATTTTTACAGGAAAGAAGACAGGCATTGTACTGTAAGCAATTTTAAGCAGAGTAATTAATTTTAAGTATAAGAACAGAGACTCAAATTTTATAAATTTGCCTTTATTGGATAATAACAGTGAAGAGGACAGGAAGCAGGGAGGTGAGAGGCGAAGACATGCAGCAAAGGGCCACGGGTCAGACTCAAACCCCGACTCCTGCTCTTTGGCCATGTGGCATGTGGTCACCTGCTCACACACTGTGCTAAACTGGTGAAATTTAATAAACATGATGAAAAATTATTTTTAAAAAATATTATATTAATACATATAATTCAGATAATTTTAAACTGACAAAATAAGTTCCTAGTCTTCTATAGATGGTAAATCAGTGGGTTGATTCTGTAATTGCTTTGCTGTCATCCTTGTGCGTTATTGAGTGCTAGCGTTATATAAAATATTGTTGTCCAGATAAAAAATTTACTTCTATGTTTTGCTGTGCATTTACACAGGCATAAATGCAAGTCCAAGATAAAATTGCTGTCAAGGTGATGAAGAAAGTATACAGGACTACCAGGAGTCGAGGTGCAAGGCCAAGATAGCGGTGACAAAAGCAAAGGAAAAGGCTTATAATTAGTTGCACGCATAGCTAGACACTAGGGAAGGATAACCTACATGGAATGCAGACAGTTGGTTAGAAAGACAGATTGAGCTCAAAAGAGTGTGCGCAGATTAGTGTGATGAAAGATAGAAATGTAAATGTTCTGACACTTGTAGCTTATGTTGAGAAGGTGGAAGTGTGAGGTGTGAGCAGCAGTATGGCTTCATACTGTGATGTTTGTTTTGATACTGTTGAGAAGTATAGTGAAGATCAAAAGAAGTTGCACTGTGTCTTTGTGGATCTAGAGAAAGGCTGGTGCAGTACATGTATGAGGACTGCCAGACAGTGATAAGGTGTGCAGTAGGAGTCATTGATGGAAACAAGGTGGACTGCATTAAGGATCAACTCTAAGCCCCTTCTTGTTTGCAGTAGTGGTGAACGGGTTGGCAGATAAGGTCAGGCAGGAGTCTCTATTGACTATGATATTTACAGACGACATTATTATCTAAAGTGAGAATAGGGAGCAGATGGATGGTAGAGAGCCTAGAGAGGTGAAAGTATAAGAGAAGAGAAATGAAAGACAGATTACACGTGGGTGGATGAGAGGTATACAGGTAATAGTATGACTGAAAAAGTTATATAGTTTATAGTTTTACTACTGTTTATGTTCAGTACTGCCATGTTGGATTGTTAACTCTGCTCTGAGTTTCTGAGTGGGAAAGGAGGCTTTCCATTTTCTGACTGGGAACTCTGAATTTCTGACCTACAGCTTACTCGGGACCGTTCCAAAAGTTAGAGAGCTAAGGCTTAAAATTGTTTGGGTGGTGCAGAAGAGGAATAGTGGATATATTGGATAAAGGATGCTAAAGCTGGAACTACCAGTCAAGAGGAAAAGAGAAAGACCACTGAGAAAATTCATGGATGTACTGAAGGAGAACATAGACAAGAGAAGTAACTTTATTTAAAGTTAATTCTCTACCAAGAGTTGTGTTGAAGGTAATTTGCTTTTTCTTTTTTCCATTAGATCACTTGGTGACCCTGCCGCATGTTCAGAAGTATCTGTTGTCAGTTCGCTACATAGAGGAACTCCAGAAGTTTGTAGAGGACGATAACTTCAAGTAAGTGTTTTCAATGTGAATGGCATGGGATTGTGAAATTAATTATTTGACAATTGTTTGATTTCAGTCGATTATGGCAGGCACATAGAAGCATGGGTGTAAGTGTAAAATTGAGGACGGTCAATACACAGGAAGCAAAATGGAAAGGATCTTTTTCAATAGTGTGTCCTTTCATTCAGCAGACATTGATGGCTTTATCTGACAGAGTCTAGGTTGCTCTGCTTGTTTCTTGGTTTCTTAGGGTCACTTTTGTCATCATAATTTTTCAAGTTGGACATAAATGATATGTCATATAAGCTTTAAATATGAAATGAAATATGATATCATTTGGGACGATAGAGCCAACACAGTAAATTTTTCAAGCACTGTCACAAAGCACTGTGCAACAGAAAACAGTAAAAGAAAAAAGAAAATGAGAAGCCAATTATTAGCAATAAAAATATTCAATAAAATAAACAGGTAAGTACAAAATGAAATCATCAACAAAAAAGTTTTTTAAGCAAAAAATATTTTAACTAATTTTAAAAATGAGTCCACAGAATCAGCTAAATGTAGCTGTAGTGGTAGACTGTACCACTGTCCTGGTACCACAGACTGAAAGGCTCTTTCCCTTATAGTCTTTAGTTGTGGATGAGGAACAACTAACAAAAACTCAGAGCTTGGGAATGAAGATGGCAAGTATCTGTTTATTTTGTTAGAAACTCTGATAAATAATCAGGAGTCTGGTCGTTTAGTATTTTTAAACTAATCCTAAAATGTATGGGGAGCCAATGTAAAAAGCATAAAATGAGTGATGTGAACTTGTGTTAATAGTCGGGCCATTTCATTTTGTATAGTTTGGAGATGTGAAAGACATGATTTGTTCAAGCCAGTAAACAGGCCATTACAGTAATATAAGTGTGATGTCACAAATTCTTTGAATATTTGCTTGAGTTCAGCTGAGGAGACTATATGTCACAATTAGGAAATATTCCTTAAAGGAAAGAAACAGGAACGTGACAGATTTTACATGTTAACTGACTTCTGCAATTTTGTTAGCAAATTATTCGAAAAATGGCAATTTTGAAATAGGCAAAAAAATGCCATATAGAGCTGGCATCAAGATTAGATTTGCTCTAGTAAAGATGTTACCTTGGTATGTTTAAAGTAGATTGAATGCAGCCTTGCCTCAGTTAGCTGTTAATAATAGCAATGATGGACCAATCCTGGTGAGAGTCCAGATAGCACTGATGGAGGTAATATCTCTAAGGAGCATCTAGCCTATTAATGTAGTTAAGCTATTAAGTGTAATTAGAGAAAAAGCAGTAAATGTCTTAGGACAACAAGGACCATCTTAATATGTGTGACTCTTTTCTTTGTCACAGAGACAGACACTGGTGAATGATCACTGATAGTGATAGGATGAATCTGAGTGTCTTTAATATAAAAGTAGGGAAGAGGAACAACTTTATTGCCTGACCGACGGGTTTCGGCTTGTGGCCTTCATCAGGCAATAAAGTTGCTCCTCTTCCCTTCAAGTGTTGCTGGATTGTGACTTTTTCATCCTCTTCACGCACCTTGGGAGTAGGTTAAGTTGTGCCAGAAATTTTTGCTTTAATATAAAAGTAGCCTAAGTGAGAATGTGAGTGGTGTTCTATTGAAAAGATAGACAGTCCCTGTAGGGACATATGAATGCAGAGCATTTCAAAGACCAGAATAATTCATTGTTTAAGAATGTCTGTAGCCTGCAGTTCCTTTGAGGTAGTCCTGTACTGAGCCTATAATTTTTTTTGGATTAAATGGCTGGTGAAGTCTCCCCCTATTATGAGTACCTTAGTACCTTGAGACGGCTGTTGTTGTGACAGCAACAACGCTATATAAATAAAATTGAATGGTGAAGTTTATCTTTTTCTTAATGAATATGGCTACAACTCTTTGTTCTGAGTTTTAGCAGACTGTGCATGTGTGAGAGAACTATAGAGAGGTGAGTGTGTCAAGGTGGAAGGAATCTTGAAGAAAGAAGGCTATGTGACAATTCTGAAAGAAACTCTCAAGTATTTGCAGCAAAACTGGGTCTGGGTTGACAACCCAAAACATGTGTCGCTTCTGCTAAAGAAATAACTCCATCACCAAAGTGAATGTTATTGACTGGTGTGCACAAAAACTTGACTTCAGTCCCATTGGAAATCTGTAGGGTGAACAGAAGACCAAGAGCCACAGATTCACCAAAGAAGAACAAGCTGGGATTGCTTGGGAGACGTGAGGTTTCTTGAAAACTATAACAAATGACTTCAGCAAAACAAAATAGACAAATCCGCTATTAGTATCAGGAGGTCTATTTTGACCATGATAGTTTTTGGTTTTGTATAATAATTTTGTTTCTAACAAGATTGGGCTGGTGCAGCACAGTGGGGCAGTGGTTAGCACTGACGCATCAAACAAGAAAGCCCTGGTTTTGAATCCACCATCTGGCCAGAGCCTTTCTGTCTGGGGTGTGCATGTTCTCTTGGCTTCCTCCTATAGTCCAAATACATGCAGTTTGTGTGGTTATATTAATTGATGATTATAAATTGCCCATAGTTGTCCGTGTTGAATGTGAATGGTTTTCTGTCTCTCTGTGTTAGCCTTGTGTGTACCCCATCTCTTGCCTTCTCCAGCTTGGCTCATTTGATGAGGCATGTGATTAATAGTGGGTCAGTGACTACCTAAGAGACAACTCAGAAATAAATACCTGAAGAAGGCTCTTGAATGTAAGGTGAAAAATGTACAAAAAGTTTTTAAAGTCCAGTAACTTGCTTTTTAAACTCTCAAGATGTTCATGATGGAAACAAATTCACCTGGGTGAGATTTCCTGAACAAGTACTAAGACACCCAAAAACCACCCTGTGTAGGATGAGCTTGCATGTACAGAAGATGCATCTTATTCAATAAAGTTGACTCATAGGTCATAGACGGTTATTTAGTGGCAAACTGGGCAGGAACACGTGACATGTCTTTTCTTGGCTCTCAAAAAAGTTAATAAATGTAAAGCCTCCATAATATAATTGGTAATCGTTGTGTTGTAAAGGTTTGCTGCTAGTAGTTGTAGCGAGACACAGTGAAAGATACAGTGATCTACCAGTCATTTCTTTGTTATGCTAGGAAAGTGTTCAGTAGGCGCACTGATTAATGGAAACATGTGAACATGCATGCAAATGCAGCATATAACGCAAAAACAGTTTGTATATTTCTCATGAACTTTAAAGTCAGTATTTGGTATTGCCATCTTTATTGTTCAAAACAGCTTTAACTCTTTAAGGCAATCTTTTTTGTAATTTCTTTAAGTAGTCTTCAGGAATAGTTTTCCGGGCTTTTAAAGAACATTCCAAACCTCTTCTTTGGATGTTGGCTGAATGGAACTGTTTCAATAATACTAAGGTCCAATCTCTGAGGAGGCTAATCTAAGGCTGATTGTGTCCTCTTCCCTACATCTTACCAAGGCATTTTATGGCATGAATTTATTATTAAAGTTTTAATCCGTATTTCCAAAGAAATTACAATACTGCATAGTATTGTATACTGCATATTAAATCCAGCAGCAAAAGGCAGATCAAAATGAGACTGGTCTAAAAAGAAACTTTCAGTTACTGGCAGACAAAGACAAGACTTCAACCTTTTGGGGCATTACAAGTAGAGATGGCACGATACCACTTTTTTATGTCCGATACCGATATCATAAATTTGGATATCGGCCGATACCGATATGAATCCAATATAATGTGTTTTTCAATTAATAAAACTGTTTTTTTAATATCTTGTTGCATTTTGTATAAGTTCATACTCAAGTTTAAATAAACAACAACACTAAAGCTATTCTGTTATACCTGTATGTAAAAAATACACTGCACCCAAAATATTTCATAGTTCAGCAATACTGATCAATCTAATAATCTTAAACCTACTCCATCCTTCCTATTCTGGTATTTTAAAGAGTACTTAGCAGAAATATTAAGCAACCTAACTAATAGGGTTGCAAACTCCCAGCAAAAAAAAATAGGGAACCACCCCCCACCTCATGATGCTTAATCAACGTAATCAACTTTAATTTGATGCAGTGTGGGGAAAAAAAATGCACAGAAATAAATAATTTTTCAAGAATAATTAAATAGATTCCACATCTTTCTTCAACAGAACTGCAGACTGCACAGATGGTATCTTTCCAAAGGAAAAAGTAGTATAGCTTACTAGGGTATATTAAACTTAACAGTTACTATATACAATCATGGACTTCTATACATTTTACATCAGATTAAAACTTTGGGTGTAAGATTCAGATAATTATTTATTAAAAGCTAGACATTTTAAATGAGAATAAGAAAGAAAAGTATGTCTTTGTGCCCCCTTTTCCCTGTTAATGCCCTATCGGCCCCCCTGGCTAAACTTTGCTAGATCCGCCCCTGCACAGTTACCAGCCGTCAGCTACGTAGAAAAGGATCCTGGTCTAGAAAGTAATATTAAATAAATTCTAACAAAAGCTTATCAAGGTTAAACGTGCTGCTGTTGTTCAGCCGCTGGTTTCCTCTTTCTGGTGCAAAGTGGGCCAAAAACAAAGAAGAGAGACGGACTCGACAGAAAAGCCGATCAGCTGATCATTAATCAGTTTCACGACTGAAGTACCAGCAGGAGAGGGAGGGAGAGAGAGGCAGTTGCTCCATATATCGGTTGTTAAGCTTAACGTGGGAATGCTTTACAAACATTCAGAGATGAACTTACACACTTGCTTTACTTCTCTCTGGGATAACTTCCTCGGAGATGAAATGCCACCAGTTTGGTAGCGAGGCTACAAATACGCACAGCCGCTCTATCACGTGATGCATACTGCTCAGAGTGCTACGGTTATGAGCTGAGTTACGCCGTGTTGCAAGTTTTGTGAGGTGCTTTTTTTGATATTTAATGGATCAGATTACATTTTTTATTTCTCTCCGATATCCGATCCAGTAATTTACGTCAGTATCGGACCGATACGATACGTAATATCGGATCGGTCCATCTCTAATTACAAGGCTTGTGTTTTTCATTAAAAAGACATGAATAATAACTAATGATTAAATACTGAGTTGTTTATAAGCACATAGTGAGTGAAAAAGCTGAGTGAACAAGAAACAGTGCATCATGGGACGCCCCCAGCAGTCTAGGCCTATAGCAGCATAAATAAGGATTCAGGAGGATTCAGGGTCACCAGATCCAATCTTAACTATATACTTTATCAAAAAAGACAGTCCTACATATTTGTTTAATATGCACAGGACATATCCAGGTCAAAAACTAGTCCAAGACTCCTAACAATATTACTGCTGGCCAAGGTAATCCTATCCAGACTAAGTATGTGTTTAGACTATGTTAAAAAATGAGGAGTGGCAGCAGTAAATCTATCTTTCCTCATTTTTACATTTAAAAAAATGTTGCTTAATGCTGTCTGTCTCAGCCCCAGTAAAACTGCATATGCTGTAAGAAATTTGTGGTGATGTGGCAAACAGAGACCAAAGAAAGTGATTGATATTTTGCGAGTATTATGGGCGACGTAACTGCTTGACCTAAGACTTGAGATATAAAAGAAAGTGTGAGTGAGACGGCTTCTATGTAGAAGTAACACAATGCTAATTAAAAGAATTTTCTTCATCAGCAGATGATGTGACATCGCCTTACTCAGTTGCGTAATGTTTAGTGTGTTTAGTAAAATCTGAAACTACCTTTTAACTGACAAACACAACAGCACTGAGCTCTTTTATCTAATGGAAACATTTGTGTTACAGGCTTTCTCTAAAGATTGAACCTGGCAACAGTTCCCCTCGCATTGCTTCTTCTAAAGAAGACCTGGCAGGTAAGTCACACATGGTTGAACTGCACTGATAAAAAGCCCTGCAGATATCCACCACTTCCACCAAGTTGTACTCAAAACAAAAATTATTAGCTTTTTCTGTCAAGTCTGCAAGGCGAGGTTATTATAGTTACCTGAAAATGAACTAAAAAGTTCAACTAAATGTGAAAAAACATTTTAGTTAACTGAAATAAAAATAAAAACTAGACTTAAATTTTTTTTTAAAGTAACTGAACTGATTTTTGTGGAGGAAATTTGCTTTGTTTTTAGTATCTATTAGTTTGGTTAAAAAAAGAATTGCAACTTGCCTGATGACTCATTGATAGACACGTTTATTGTGTGTTTATTGTAATACCTGTGCTAATTTTCCAAGCCCTCCATGCAGTAATAAATTTAAAAGATATAACTGTGAAACGAATGAAAACTAAAGTAAAACTAAACATTTTAGAACAATAAAAACTAAACTGAAATAAGAAAATCCAAAAACCTGAAATGGAAAAAGGAAATAAAAATAAAACCTAATTAGAAAATACAAAACTATAATAACTCTGCTGCATGTTCATGACCGTTGAGTTTTCATAAAAAGTATATGTAAAGTACACTATGTGAAGTGCCCTGATGACAGTTGTTTTGCTTTGGTGCTATGTAAATTTACCTGGGCCCTGATAATTCAATTCTGAATTGAACTGAATTGAAATGAACACTAGCATTTAGCGTCAGTATGAACATTTACTTTACACTAAAAACAGAAAAAAAATTGGGTGTGTTAAAAAGAATAATCAGAGATAAACACAACTGTTCCTGTGGTGAAACAGATCACGCACACACACAGGCACACACATATGCTTTTCTGTAGCACTGTAGTTCCCACAGGTACTCCTACTGTTCATATTTTCACCATTTCAGTAACCAAGTGAAAGCTATCAGTAGCTAACAACATGAACAAAGAAGCCATCCTCTTTCTGTTTCCGTTGTAAATTAAACCTTCATGTTTTTACAGTATCGTGTACCTGGTGGTTTAGACTCTAATGGTGTATTAGTTTATAGTCATTACATGCGGGTGTAACCAACATTTACTTCATAATGTCACATGCTGTGCTTTGGTGCACTGCACTGATAGAAACATTTACCATTTAAGTGATGGTGTTCATTTATTAGTGTAGCATGATGAAGACTACATTCAGGGTTATTTTCTACCCATCTCTACCAGGAAGTAATGTCAGCATCATACAGCCAGACTCAATTGAACTACAGATACCTAAAAAATTGTATGTTATTTCCCACCCGTTGCCTTGTAAATACTATATGATACTGGTTCTTATATAGCACTTTTCTACTCTTCTGAGCACTCAAAGTGTTTTACACAACTTGTGCATTCACCCATTCACACCAATTCGCACAAGCACATTGTTCTAAGTGCTTTCTAAGAGTCTAATCTGTTTAGCTAGCTAGCTTGATTGAAATAGAAACAAACAAACAAACAATAAAACACACACAAATGTAATGAAATTCAGTTATTAAACATAAACTAAATTGCCAAACACACATATGAATTTGAGTGGCATCCCATATGGTATGTGGCCGACACCATATTAAAGCATACATAGCCTTTAATATGGTGTCGTCCCACTGTTTGCAGCAATAACAACAGCTTCAACTCTTGTGGGAATGCTTTTCACAAGGTTTAGGAATGTCTTTATAGACTTTTTTTAGGATTCTTCTGGAAGTGCAGGTCAGACAATGCTGTTGAATGAGAAGGCCTGGATTTATATCATCCCAAAGGTGTTATATCAGATTAAAGGAAAGACTCCTGGTAACCACTAAAACAAAACTCATCAGTCAAATTGCCGGACAGATACGCCTACCTCCTGGAGAGTGTTGTTCCCTTAATTGGCTGTTGTGAAGGGTTTCTCTTCACCATGGTAATGATTCTGTGATCATCCACCACTATTTTCTTCTGTCTGCTATTCCTAATGTAGCAATTTCTTGGATGTTCTCCCCACCCCCAACCCTCAACAAAAAACATTTGCAGCTCAAGGATGGCTTGTTTCACCTGCATGGAGACCTCGTGTGACCGCATGTTTTTTTCTCAAAATGTAAATGACCCCCCTTATTGTTTTCATTGAATGGGAAACAGGTATTTTATATACTTTAAGTATATCCACAGTCTGTTTAGAATCACCAATAAACCTGACATCTCTCTTTGGACAAATTTGTGTGTATAGGTGTTTTTCTTTCAAGGCGGCTCCATAGTGTAGTAGTTTACATGTCTACTTAACAAGTAAAAGATCTTTGTTTGATCCCTAGCAAAGACACATGTAGTTTTGGAGTTGCGTCAGAAAGGGTATCTAATGTAGACAATCTGCCAACTTAAAGATGCAAAGTTCTCTGCTTTGGAGTAATGTGTTTTAATTTTAAAAAATGCTTTGATGAGGCAAAACATTCTAATCAACCTCATATAAAGTGAATAGCACTAATTATATTGTGACGGAGTCAGAAGCATGAGAAACTCAGATCTTTTGCTTTTTATTTAGTTTTTATTTATCAGGAACCTTGCACAGTGGCACTTATCTCATATGCAAAAACGTATTTTGTATCAGATTTAACTACTAGTTCATTTTAATTTGCAAATTCTGGGCAGGTGAATATAATGAAAATAAATCTCCAAGTAAGCATGTTGGATGTAAGAGAAATGGTGTAAAGCTCATGTGATATCCAAGACTCACTGGTACTTCTTTAGTGCTTTTTTTACTCTAGTTGAGACTTCATTGAAGCGTAAGCGCTTCATTCTGACGACAACATTCGCAGAAACACTCCCTCTCCAATTAATATATGGGGCATCTCAGGGCTCAGTATCTTTCCCAAAGATACTTTGACATGTAGACTGGAGGAGCTGGGGACTGAGGCATCTGGGCATTCTCCTGAATTACAATGCTCTGCTCTCATCCAGCTGGCTAAGTAGATAAGAGCAACTAGAACCTGCAATTTAATTGTGCAGTGCTAGAGTAACATAGCAGCAACCTTTTTGTTAAAGCAGTTTTAGATTAGGCACCAGTGGAAAAGATGTTGTAGACATCCAGATTTTGGAGGCGTGGTTTCAGTTTAAAAAAACAACAACAGAAAACTAATATAGGGGTGAACACAATGTTTTGGCTAACTAAGGGATTACCTGATTTTCTGTCAGCAGGCTGTCTCATACTGTAAGTGCATGATAGCAGCTAATGGTACTCTCCTCTTGTTGCTTTGATGAAGATTTTCAGTTACATAACATGGCAGAAAAGGGGTGTTCTGGCTGTGTCCACTGTCTTGTTGGCTCAGTCAGTATAAACAAGTCTCATGCACTTCACACAATGCCAAACAGAAGAATTTGGTTTGCTCACTCTCTTTGTGTAAGACTGAGAAAATGTGGTGGACTGAACTGATCAGTTTCACCATCACTGTGTCTGACAAGGTGAAACCGTCTAAATGTTGCTGCTCTGTGTGACGTTAGCACCCTTACAATTTTCCATTCTCATTTTAATAATTGTCCTTGTAAGCCTGTGACTGAATTCTTCGTGGCAGAGACTCCTCACTGTGGTTGATTTCATCCAATCTGTTTTGTAATGTCTGAGCAGCAGATCAAAAAGCTAAACAAGCCTGTATGTGTGCTTGCCACACAATCACTGGGAATGACTGTTCAAAGAACTGTTGTAAGGTAACAGCAGAATTTTACTGCTGCGGCCAACCTGCCAGGCCTGCTTTGTATGAATTGCTTCTCCCGTTGGCTGTCTGAGAAAAACTAAAGGACTGGTTTTAATTTAAATTATAATCTTTTCATCACACAAAACTAATATCTTTTAATCTTTACAGCATACAGACAGAGTATAAGCAGCATGTATTAACTTCAGTAACAACAAGAAGAGGCAGTCCTCCAGCAGCAGAACCCTTATCTCAACATCATGGAGTTACTCTGAGATTACGAAAACAGGCAAAAAGCACTAAAACAATATGTTTGCTAAGTACCTTCAAAACTGCTTATATCAAGAAACAATGCTATTTAAAGACAAAAGCAGCAAACAAGAGTAGATTTGATTTTTGTGTGTTTTTGTGCTTCTCAATATTGTAAAAGTCATTTTCGTTTGAGTCACTCTCAATCTAATTTGATCTAAAAGTGAGCTAAACCAGTTAACCTGTCTCATAATAACCTAAAAACAGATCCAACATTTTCTAGCGCATTCTGAAAATGCACTTTTCAGCACAGTGTGTCTCAGTTTTTCTTTTTTTCCTCCACATCATTCTACTCTTATTATGAAGAAATGCTGCAGTCATATATTAAGGACTCTTGTCAGCATATCATTTTGGCTTAACAATTGTTCTTTGGTGAGATATGGGAGGCAATGGATAATGTTTTATTTCTTAAAAAAGGCTGAAAAACACACAATGATTCCCACCTCTTGCTGATGAAACTAACCGCCAATAAAACCACTCTCACTTAGAATAGTTACAATCATGTGGTAAATTAAAGAAAATACTTTTGGCAATTAAAGAAATGAAAATTAGAGTTTTCATTAGACTTATTCTGCTGAGTGTGAATGTTTCCAGAGCAAGCAACAATAATCCAAACCAGCAGGAGCTTTTGTCAGCTGATAATTAAGCCATATTAAGAACGTTCTTTCCTAGAAAAATCACTTTATTCCCAGTTTTGGGAAAAGAAACTGCCTTAATGTGTGTTATATTCCTTCAATTTACCTTTACTGCACTGCAATACTGATTGCTAATAGAGCTCTAAATCTATTCCTCCTGCTGGTAGAACGATTCTGATTTCAACAAATTCCACATTACATCATGACTGGGAATGCATCTGCTTTCCCAACAACCCCACCAATAGACACAATCATATACAGCTGCTTGTATGTCTTTTGTTCAGCTCTGTATGCTCCATATGAGATCAAAAGATCCTGCTATACTAAAAAATCTTTTAAAAAAAATAACTTCATGCAAATCTAAAGTGTTCAAAGCTGAACATGCTGAACACAGACTGGCCTTATGGGTCCCAAATGGTCAAAATGACTGGCCCCCAGTGGGTTTCCAGTGAGAGGGAAGGCACAGTGAGTCAGAGGTTCCACTGGCGCAGAAAGCACATAGGAACAGTGGATCAATTTACTAGTCCATCAGCAGTGCTGCCAGAAACTGTGACTGGACTGATGATAAATTTATGTAGGCACTTACACGGGATGACTGCACTGATTAATTATGTTAACAAAGGCTTTTATGTGGTCAAGTTTGCACCTTACCAGTGCCCTCTAGTGGCTGTGGTGTTGAGTTGTTTTTTTAATACACCCTGAGGTCTCAGAGTGTGGCCAGCAGGCCAGTGAAAGCCCTTGGTACCTTTTTATGTGCATTTATAAGGAATGCACTCTTACTTCTAAGCCCTTTGAAATGAGAATAAGCATATGCATGTATGTGTTTCATTTGTAGCATCCCATTAAATGTAAACCCTGTTTAAATTCAAGTCTGAAAAGATTTGTGATCGGCCAGAGGTCCTCTGTCATAAACTATATTTTATTTTAGTGAATTTGTTTCACACACTAATTGAATTACAATATGATTATGGGTTTTGTTGATTTTTGGCCAGTGATTTCACAAAATCCTGCTTTAATGCTCCATAAGCCTTAATTCTCTGCATTGTTAATAATTGATCTAGTTTCTAATATCAGAAGTGTTCTTTGTGCCTTAATATATTATTTAAGGTCTCACACAGACTAGTAACCAATAAGCGGCACATAACCTGAAAGTCTCAATACCAGGCAAATAAAGGACTCGCACTTGTTCCACTGCTGCTTTTGTTTGCTACTTTGAAGATGTGAAAGAAAGAAATTCAGATATACAGTAACCAATTTATCATGAACCCTTTTTTTGCGCTGTCAGAAGAAAATCATTGTGAAATAATAAATGTGAATGGGATTAAATAAGACACATGAGTTTCAAGTAACCAAAGTAGCCTACTACAAGTCAATTTAAAAGAGTTGCACATAAGTAAATTGCACATAAGTACTATTAATGACCTTTTATGTTTCAGGTCTGTGTGAGGTATCAGCCTCTATGAGGTATAACCGACGACCTACTTGCCCTGATGCGTCTGTGGGGGTTCATATTCCCACCCCCCCTCCCTCTCACCACAGGAAGAGTCACAGTCTAGGAAACAAGTAAGCAGAACAAGCTATTACCAATTTTAATAGTAGTAATAATATTAAAACAATATTATTAAAATAATTCATCCTCATGGCATGTTCTTGTTTAACATTTTGGAGCACAAGCCTTTATTAGGGAATTAAACAGACTTCACTGAAAGCAACACAGAAAAATACAGTGTACTGAATACAAATAATATGAGTGCTCATAGAAGGACAAACTAATGCTTTTTTAAAAGCAGTAAAATCCAAGTCATTCTTGGCCTATAATGTATAAATCCAAAATGTTTCCAAAAAGCTTTCATTGACTGGTATGGAAAGGAATGGTTGTAATATGGACAGTGCACTGTTATGGGGGTGTAGGTAGTCCCATAGTCCAATTCATGGTCTGCAGTGTACAATGACTGATCCATGGTTGCCCATTGTTTCTGTATCTGTATTCTCCAGCTGTTTGATCATTTTGTACACATCAGTATTGTCCTCAACAAAAGCAGAGTAATGAGTTATAAACAAATCTGACTTGGAAAAAAAAATCTGTGTAATATAATAACTCTGTAAGGTTGTCATTGCCTAACTGGTGTTTGGAATTCCCATGCTGCTCTTTCCATATGAAGGGGTGACAAACAAATGAGAGTTACCCAACAGGAAGCCATTAAGGACATTAAATAACCTGCCTTAAATGAAGACTTACTGTCTTTCTATAAACTGTTTAAACCATTTGAGATGCATTCATGTTATTTGTAATTAGTAGTATGGTGTGTTGGTTATGGAATATTGGTTTATATTTGACAAATATCATAGACTTTACATGCATTCAAAATATTATTTAAAAATAGAGGACTAATGTAATGTTGGCCGTTTCCAACAGAGCGTGATAAAATGGTAGAAAGATGGGAACAAAAGAAAGAAAACACATGCAACATGTTAGGCACACTTGTCGAACTCCAGGCCTTGAGGACCGGTGTCCTGCAGGTTTTAGATGTGTCCTTGATTCAACACAGCTGATTTAAATGGTTAAATTACCTCATCAAGATTTCTTGAAGTTCTCCAGAGGCCTGGTAATGAACTAATCATTTGATTCAGGTGTGTCGACCCAGGGTGAGATCTAAAACCTGCAGGACACCAGCCATTGAGGCCTGGAGTTCGACACCCCCGTGTTAAATGAATGAATTCTTGTCCAGAAAATAATATTGTCTTTTATGCTTGTTCACAGTTATAGAACAAGAATAGAACAAGCAGAAAAAAGGATGATAGATTCAAAGTGAACTTCAAGGCCATGAAATGCTTCTGTTACCTACAATCAGTGTTCAGGATTTCTTTACCTGAGCCATGACATGACACATAAAATGTACAACCAGCATCTCTGTTTCATTGATTGTCTGATGGTTGATCTCTGTCCACAGTGTGATGTGTCAGTATGGCATGTCAGAAAGCAGGAGTGCCACATTTCCTATAGAGAAAACACGACACCTGCTAGATGACAGCTTCTTAGAATCTCAGAGCCCAGTCAGAAATGATCCGCACAGTACATCTGTGTCCAATGGCCTGTCATTAGGTATGTGTGATGAAAATATTCCCAAGTATTCAATTTATTAGCAAAACCAAATCTTTAGACTTTTACATTTGTTTTTCTTTTTACCTATGATAGGCAGTAGTGAAAGTTCCTTTTGGGAGGAGCTATCACCTGCAGTGGAGAGGTGAGAGACAATTATAATTGTAACAATTTTGAAATAGGAATTTTTTTTAAATGACAGTTTTTTCCCCCCACAAATTTTCACATTAACGGGGAAAAAGAACTTTGTTTTAGAACCACTAATAGGTTGTAGTACAATGAGATGAAAAGACTATTATCAACAGTATTTTGGTCAGTCCCTTTAGAATTTATCACCCCGCTGTCCTTATACTGAAGCTATGATAAATTCATTTTAAAATTTTCAATGAGGCTTAAAGTTATTAGAACAGCAGTTCTCTGTAGTTAACAGATATTCCAAAAAGAGGAAATGCAATTTTGCAAATGAGGTAGATTATTTTCTGTGTAGAGGCTGGGAGTGGACAATATGACATGTTTAGTCATATATTACTGTAAAGTGTTGACTTTGGTTTACACTTCGGGTTCGATGATGTTGAGCACTGACCTATCCAACCACGAAGGCTGACTATGATAATTTATGACAAACAGGGGCCGCATGTATGCAACACTGGGCCCGAACTGGAGGGTCCCTCTTCGCAACTCTCCCCGGAGCCGAAGCTATGTTTACAGGTACAGTGAATCAACAAAGTAAGAAATTAGTATTACAGTCTTAAAAGAGAATGAAGTCATTATTTGTATTTGACACACATGTTTGATGTTTTAACTCCCTTCATTTCCTGACTGCTTGGATGTTAGAATTATGTTGCTTTGCTTTCCACTTAATTAAAAAGAGATTTTCTAGTTATAGAAACACTGACTGTATTTTGTGATATGGTCATTGTTTAAGTCTCTAAAGTGTCCGTTTACCAAATTAAGTAGGAAAACACCACACAGTGACGTTCATGGTTTGCCAGCAGCTATTTTTAGAAACAATTATGGATGTTCCTTTTGTTTAAAGAGTCTCTTAAAGGTAGCTTTAACTGCACTCACTGAGCTCTGAATACTGTTTTAGTTGCTTACAGTGTTAAATGTTCTTTACTACCCAACATCCTTAGCTACTCTGCTACCAACTCCTGCTATGGATGCAGTGAAGCTGGTAGAGTGACCATTGAAGGACCACTGCGAAGGAAAACACTGCTGAAGGAGGGACGAAAGCCCAAGGTATGGTGAACTGTTAAGAGATATACTCTAAAACACTTCTTCAGTAGAGACTCAGAGAAGAGAAACACACAGAACTTCTTGCTAGCAAGGGCAGCCTCCAGAACTGAGACTCGCACTGAGGACTGCCCTGGTCTTTATTTATATGCTTCAGTGAGCGTTTGTTCCTTACATTGGAATGTGGAGGTATACGTGTGTGTGTGTGTGTGTGTGTGTGTGTGTGTGTGTGTGTGTGTGTGTGTGTGTGTGTGTGTGTGTGTGTGTGTGTGTGTGTGTGTGTGTGTGTGTGTGTGGGGTCAGAGTGTGGCCCCATAAACGACTTCCCTTAACCTGCTGGTCTGGAAAATCCAACAGTTCATCTATATGTAAAAAAACACTTAGACTAAAACTGACATAGCTACGTTAATCCTACCGTAAAAGAATAAGACAAGGTACGACCTCTCCCATGCTCCTAGGATGTGGGGGTGAACGCCAGAACACCCTGGAATGTTACAGACCTCCTAGGATGAGACATTCTTTCAATATGCCACCAACTATATACTTCTAAACACAAATGATTACATGCAGTATTCTACCATATGCAAACTTATATCATTAAAAGATTATACTGACTACTAAGTACAATTTTCCATTGACATGAACTTTCATTGTTGTTTAAGTGAGTTATTTTGCATTCAGTCTAGTACTGAATATCAGCAACTTAAAAAAAAACTGTGAGCTGACAGTGAGCTGTTTTCAGCCTCTCTATATATTTCTCTCTAACAGTTGTCCTCGTGGACCAGATTTTGGATCATTTTGTCTGGATCAACACTGACGTTCTATGGAGCGAAAGCACTGAGGGACTCTGAGAGGAAGCATGTAAGTGTGATGCCTTGGAAACATGAGTCTACACCTAAAGTCATGTGAAAAAGAAAATACCCCCTCTTCCAGTTGTAAGGTTTTATGTATGAGCACATAATTACAAAAAAGTCTGTTCTTTACTGTGTTTAAACTTTATTTAAATAAAAGCTCAAATGAAAAACAAAACGAGACAACTGAAAAATGAAGGAGTGTGTGAAAAACTAAATACACCTAATTAGGGCTGCAATTAGCAATTCCTAGTTATTGAGTATTATGTTGATTAATCAAGTAATTGGATAAGAAATGCTTTTGTCTTATTAATGAAGACTAATAAATATTCAAAATAGAAAAAACACAGGTCTGAACTGCTCATTGGTTTGCATTTCAGAAATTGCAAGGTTTTAAGTTTAACTGCATACAACATCTGTCAAAAAATGTTTTGATTGTATTTAACCCATATAAAATTTTATGTTTTTAAAGAAAACATTTTCTTAAATGCATAACTAACTAAATAATCTCAAGTACAGTCAAAGCTCAAAGTAAAATAAAAAAAATGCATAAAATAAAACTGCCTATACTCTGCTTTTATGGAATGCTTTCTTAGGGCCCCAATATATCATTTTGTCATTTTAGTTGGCTTTTGGGACAAAAGCAGGTAGTGTGACAATGATAAAATAATAATAAAAGCATTAGGAATTATTTGACATTAACCTTGTCCTTAATTTGGTTGTACTAGATCATGGCAAGTGAAACAAACATGAAACTCTTTAGAACAGAGGCTCCAAATTTGATCTTATTACTGAAAATATATTATTATTGTTATTATAATTATTAGTGTGACTACTAGACGATGGCGGCCCTTTTGTTTGGCTCTCTGTTAGTGTTCTATTGTGTGTTTTTCTTTCTGGGTATGCTTTCAGTGCATTGGCAGTGTGTTTGGTATCATTGTCATGATCTTCACAATTAGATGCACTATTTTTATTTCTTAAGAACTTGACTTTCAGACACTGTTCATGTGGTGTAGGGTTTTTTTTAATTTATTTTTTTATAACTGTCACTTCTTCATTTGTGCTTCACATGTCTGGAAATACACACTGCATTGAGCTGACAAATGCCAAGTTTTCAGTAACAGCTCTTTGAAAAGCAACTCGTTGAAGAAAAAGTATGCTTCTATGCCTGTCAAACTGTGTTATTTGTGGCACTTTAGTAGATTCAGCTAACACAATGTGATCAAATGATGTGTTTTTGTGACAGCCATCTAGTAACAAAATAACAAAGTTTTTATGTTCGAATGATTGTGTAAGTGGGTTATTAAACAAAAAAATCATTCCACTGAAAATGGTCAGGTAGTAAGGACTGGTCTTTAAATGAGTAAAAAAGCAGCCAATGCCTAACGAACAATCTTGAAATGCCTTCAGAAAACCTGGAGAACTGTTGCTCAAGACCACTTTTAAAAAAATACAAGGAAGTCTGACTCCCCGGGGTGCTGTGTAAAATGTCATCAGAAACAGAATGTGATTATTTTCCAAACTAACTAATTAACCCATCTTTTATTCAGAACAGAGCATAGGAAACATATCAAATATTTAAAATTAGAAAATAATGTTATAAAGAGTTTGCGCAAACCAAGTTTATTGTAATTTTTTATTAATTTTCAATATCTGCAGCAGTGAATAGGGAAATTTTTGTGACTACTGGATGTAATAATTTCAGATTTCTACAGTCATATGATGTGAAAATGATCACAGATGTACCTGAGGACATATTTTATTTTATGTGATGTTTGCAGAAAAATATTTGTGTTCCAATTATTATATATTTTTTTTATATCTGCTCATGCAGGAGAGAATGGGATAATATAGTGATGTAAAAAGCTAAAAATTTTAAATGCTCCCACCATAAACCTTGAAAATCTTCATAGCTCCACTTGAAGATAGCTTGAACAAGAATATAGAGTTAATAAAAAAAACTTGATAACAGCTTGGTTATATTCTTAGATATACTCCATTGTACAGCAGGACCTTGAGGCAATTTTGCTGCAATGTCCATTCCTGGAAAGATTAACAAATGTCTGAGGTGTTTTCCACCTTATTGCTTTAGAATTATGGGCTTTAAATTGTTTGGAAATGTTCTTATTACACTTCCTAGATTAATTGCTGATGTCTTTCCTATTCTTTTATAGAGGTAGTCACAGGTTACTTAATTCCTATGAAAACAGATAAGGCTTTCCGTTACAAATTTGCACAGTGGTGCCTCTTTATTCTATTATGTTTTCTTTCCTGTTCATAGAAGAAATGAATGAATTGGTCGTCATGCATCAAATGCTGAAAATGAGAAGTTTATTTTTCCTAAAGCCTCTCCTCATTTTGAACAACACATTTGAAAAATGATGGAAAGGAACGTGTTGAATCCGTGTCGCAAAACTCTCAAAGTTAGAACTCATCTCTCCACATCACATTTTTGTCTTTTTCTAGTCTAGAACACACTAAGCTTGTGCTCTGCTGTAAAGTTGTAAGGAACTTTGATCTAACCCAAATGGTTAGTACTGGACAACTGGTCAAAATTTCTTGTGGCAAGCTTTAGTGAACAGTGATGACAATTGGACAATTGTCCAAGATATGGCGGGGCATTTGGAAACTACACACTACACTACTACACATAAAGATCTGCTGCTAATGTCTTGACACTTTCAGAGAAACTATGTCCACATTTTGGCTTTAAGTGTGTATTGCACAGCCACATAAAGTTGTATTTAAGGTGAAGGTTTTCCCCTGATAAGTGCAGAATTGTACAGTGAGGGCAAGTGGATAAATTCATTTTATGCTCTGTGTTTGCCACAGTACAAGTCAAGGCCTTGTAAAAAAGTTTGTGTGACTGGCTGGATGGTGGTACTACCAGATGACCCAGCCCGACCCAACATCTTCCAGCTCAGTGACCCAGAAAAAGGTCAGTCTCCCACCATCAGCAAAACTTGCCTATTTTATTTGTCTTTTTTGTCTTTATTCATGTGACTATTTTAGATACTCACATGAAGACCATTTATGTCACTTTACAGGCAATGTTTACAAGTTCCAGACGGGGTCCAGGTTTTCAGCAATCATCTGGCACAAAAACCTAGAGGAGGCTTGTAGAAAAAGTAGACCTCAGGTAAGCTAAGCACACACAACATATCGTTTGGCTCGCTCGTCTGGTTTGGTCAGATTAAACGGTCCTTTTTCATTAAAACGTGATTTAAACAAATTTCATTTTATTTTATTAAAGCAGTATTCCTTCTTGTGTTGTATTTGCAGCACTGGTTGAGCTCAACTAGGTCCTGTTTATTTTTGAGGAGTAGCAGCTCTACTCTGAACCACTCTTAAATGACTGAACTCCTCATCCTGTCTCTGAGAGGCCAGTCAACCTTTAGAGAAGGTTTGCTTAAACCACTAGCATCTGCTAGCTTATTCTTTCAGTCACTACCTAAAGCTCATGACCATAAGTGAAGGTAGGGACATAATAAATAAACAAAACTACAGCTTTGCTAGGGATCAATCAGCTGATTTCAGTTCGTGTGTCAGAGGAGAAAAATAGTGGCGCAGTCTCCATCGTGGATATGGACATTACTTTTATTTTTATTGCACAAAAGGATGAAAGCGCGATGGTAAAGTGGAGACTTTTCAAGGACAGAAACAACTGCATTATACTGTTAACACAATTTTGGAACTTTGCAAGCACCTGCAAAGGAAGCATGCTAACATTAAGCTAGCCAACAATCTAGAGTGATATTAAAGCTGAGTAAATGCTCACTCCAGCCCAGCACCATGATAAAGTGAGCTGCTGCTGAACTTCAACAGGTAACAAACTGATGAGCAGTCAGGCTGCAGGCTCTGTTTCTACCGGTTCAAGTTTCTAAAGTAGAATCACTGTGGCAGTTGCTTTAAAGCAGGAGTGTCAAACTCCAGTCCTCGATGGCCAGCATCCTGCTTGCTTTTGAGATATCCCTGCCCTACCTGCTGCTGATTACCTGGATCAGGTGTGCTTTGCCAATAAGAAGCTACAAGGGCAGGTTAGTTGGAAAACAAGCAGCACAGCAGCCCTCGAGGTCTGGAGTTCAACACCTGTGCTTTAAAGTCTCTTTGTGCTGGTTTCCATCTCTGATTTGTCCTGGTGTGTGGGGGCTGTAGCTTGTAGGTTTATATTGTTAAATAGTAATTATGAGACTGTGTGTTTCAGATCATTTTACAGAGTAAAATGAAAGTAACATAACAAGTAGTATAACCAAAGTCTGTCTTCTGGGTTAATTAAGTAACTTACTGTATTAATTTTAAGAAAAATTGTTCTGTGTAATATGTGCAATGATTAATTTTGAGTAATGACCCCAACACTCATCACAACAAAGAGAAGAAATGCCTCCAACATGCACAAACATTTGACCATGCAGCATGTAATTAATTTTCATGAATCAAAGTGGAGCCAAGAGTGATATCAATAATGTAATTGGAATTGCTAAATTCTTATCAATCCCTAGTCATCATTCTCTTCGCCACAACAGACTGGTACAGGATCTGCCTCACTGAAGTCACAGTCCCAATCTGTGTGTCAATATTCTGCTTCCCTCACTCATGAACAACATCTCAAAGACTCCTCCACTTGGGGCAGCAGCTTGTCCCTAATGAGTACTGTGCACTCCGCCCTTTTCCAGCTGAGGACCATGGCCTCGTTCCTCATTCTTAATCTTTTATAGAATCATCAGACAGATGATGTTGTTTTGTGTTTAGTGAATCAAAAAAAAGGAACTGAAACAGCTATACAAATAGGAATGTGGTGTTTGTTAGTTTCAAAGTGTAAGCAAAAAACACACGTTTGCACATATAGATGCACAGAAATGTTTGTATTCAGTCCTTTAGCTGGTCACCTTCAGCACTTCTGGTCTCCAGCCTGTCACTTACTGTGCATTCCTAGTTTTGCCAAATTATTTAAAAAAAATTATTTTAGTGAGTCAAGGTAAACTGAGGAGCATCTACATATTTGCAGTGCTGTTTCTCTAAACTAACTTGTATTACAGAGTGGTATATGTGATGCATACAGTTATTTAGAGTTGCTATGAAAAGAATGTAAATTCAATGCTTCAATTCAAGTTAGTTAACGTCAGTGCTAGCAACTTTCACAAGTTAGTTGTCGGCCATTAGGATTATCAAGGACTCAGAAAATAGCATCATATGAGACATTTTGGCTATTTTGTGAACCGCATTGTAGAGATGGATCTTCCTTACTGTTGACAGTTGAAAGTGACCAATCACAGGAGAAGACACTAAACATTAAAGGACTGTCTGGGTACACAGTCTAGAAATTCTTCATCATATACCACATTCCCTCTTATTCAACCTACTAGTTGCTTGTTGTAATTTTTTCCATTACTTGTGCTAAATATCTGCTCTGTTCTCTCAACAGATACCTGCAAACCTTATGTCATTTGAATGAGAGCAGCCTTTATTGAGCAGGATATTATCGTGCCAAACTGTTGTTTGAGAATTACAGACTGAATAAGGAATTTGATAATGCTGACATCAGCATTAGAGTCAAGAAGAATATGACACTGTCGAAGAAGCTCTGCGATGCTGGATGTGTGACTGTCGTGCCAGTGCACCTGCTTTGATCTTCACCAGAACAAGTCTTATATGATGTCTATAAAAATCCAATCAATGGAAGACTTTTGTGGGGTTGGATTCGTTCCCTAAGTTTCCATGTTCTCTGTTATTTGTTACGCTGCTATAATGTGTGCATGAACACGTTGGTTTTTGGCCCATGTTGGGCTTATAATTGGGTGAAAAGATGCATCAGTGTATAAATGTGGATGACAGTGTTAGATGACCGTTAGATTTAGTTTAGTCTGAGTGTCATCGTCATAAGGAAGTGGAAGGTGGGAAGTGCACATCCCCACTCATAAACTTTTATTCACCAGAAAAAATGTGACATCATCTCAAGGCCTCGTTATTTTAATGAAGGATCAGTACTGTAGCAAAAATGACAGAAGCTGAGTCTTCATTACCTTCAGCCCTGTGACTTACAGTTTGACTGAATCTAATCCAGAATAGAAGATTTGTACATACAAACGCAGGAATTAACCTTAAAGGTTGTTTTATGATTAAGATGCGATGCTCTTGTGGGGATGAAGCCCTGGATCTGTGTTTACCCCTGCTACCTCAGTTGGTAGTCCTTGTGTAAAATGTGCTTGCAAATGTATGTAACAAGATTTACAAACAATTAATATTTTCTACAGAACAAATGAAAAATAGTAAGATACCATGGAAACAATACTGAACAAAGAGGTGATTCCAGTTAATAAGCAGAAGACAGCCAGCTGTTGTCTACACCAGTATGCTGAGGCAGCTAGTTGAGTAAAATTAAAGTGAATTCCAATGAAATACCAATTTTTCATTAATCAAATGTGTGTAAATACTGTATTTATGTAAAAAAAAGAGTTTATTTTTGACAATTGGCTGTAGAAGGGAAAAGGATATGATGGATTGTTGTTGATTCACCAGCTGCTGTGGGATTCTGCTCTTCAGAGACACTGTTGGTAAGCCCACCGTAAAACTTGGATGGACTCCTGTTCTCCAACTGAAGGACATCAGGATAAAACTCCATTAGCAATGGCATTAATTAATGATCTGCATCAAAATCAAAATATTATGTTGATTTTAAATACTAATTCTGTTTTATTGGATGGGACTTGTTTTTTTGTAAATTTTACCAATAACTGAATCAGTGGTCAGAGGTGGCAAAAGTACAGCCGTGTGAGTCAGCGAAGCTAGCCAGCTAGCTGGCTGGCTTAAATGGGTTTTCAAGTGAGAAGAACCATTTACTTTACTTAGGTAGATGTACAAATACTTTTTAGTAAAAAATACTCCAGTAAAAGTTAAAGTACTGATTCAACTTCTTTACTTGAGTGAAAAAGTACAAGCTCCTAAATATATATCCAAAGTAAGAAAAGTAGGTCTTTGAAGGACCTTTCCAAGCACGACTGTTTTGTGCAAAGCTAAATGAACCTCTTTCTACAGTGATATAATAGTGGTATATGGGAATACCAACTTTTTTGACTTTGCATCCACACCTAAACAGAAAAATTAGTACAGTCAGGAGTTAACTTGAAATTTAGCAGGTGGGGGAACGATAAGATCAGTTGCAGTGACTCAACATGGGGAAAAGAATTACAACTCAATAATTTCTATTGTAAGCTATAGTAGATTTTCTTTGTGTACATGCTGTTATCAGCTAACCTGTGTTGAGCTGCTTCGAGGTTTATTGCTGTTTGTGGATTTGCACAACTGAATTCAACAACATGTAACCCAAGTTTTCATGAGTTATCTTGGCTTTCCGTCCCTTACACATACAGTACACTGTTTATATTGTCTTTACTGAGTGAGTTTAAGCATTGTCAGCTTAAATGCAAATTCATCTCTGCTACACTTGCTGTAACCTAACACTGACCATGAACACCACAGCCAGTGTTCCCCTGTGAAAAACAGTGTTTCATCACAGTACAACAAGCTAACCTGTTTATCCTGCATTAAACTGCCAAGTATTTCAATAACACAAAATTAGTATACTTAGTTTGTTTTGCAGGACATTTCACAATATGAAAAACATAACTTCATATCATATACAGGTACAATTTAAATTAAAATGAGGACATACGTTTGCTTTAAATTCCCAGCTTATCAAATGTCACTGAGTAGTCCTCTTCTTTAAATAAATAAATCCTGTTTAAATCCTGTCTGTCTTACATTTGTGTTCATCTTTGAGTGAAGTTTTTGTTCTCCCTGCTAAATACAGCTACTGAGCCATTTGCACACAGACTCACTGTGTAACAAACTGCACACAAACAGTTTGTGTGGTTGGTGATATTGTTAACGTGATATGACACGTTAGAAACATCGCATTTTAAATCACCTGCCTGTTGTTGTTTTTTTTAAGATATACATTTGGCATACTTTTTTTTCCCTCTTTCCTCCCTTTGTATGTGATAAGCAACGATGTTGATATCCCAATAGAATTGTTGATTGATTGATTGCTTGATGTGCGAAGGTGTGTAGTGATGTAAAATAATATCTTACCTCAAATGCGTTACCTCAAAAGTAACAAAGTATATTTGTGTTAAATATTTGTAGAGAGTATAAGTAAAAAGTTGTCAGAAAAATACTCAAGTAGAGTGCAGATACCTGAAAATTATTCTTTAGTGCAATTCTTTCACTTCTGTTAGTAATATGGGAATGACAGAGTTAAAAGAGTTTACCTTTCTTTAAGTCTGCTTAACCAGTGAGCCAAATGAAGTTATGTCAAGCTTCTTCATTATCAGTTTATTAAAGTCTCCTGTGATTATAAGTTCCGCATTATAGCCCATAAAGTGATATGGCAGGTAAAAGACTCCAAGTAAGTTTGCTTGGAAATGTCTTTGACCTTATTGAAGCAACAACATCCTAATCCTAACAATAAAGCATCATTAGGATTTGGCTAAACTAGATTGTATCATGTGCAGGTAGAGCACATGATAGAGCAGGTCACCTACTGATCAGAAGGTTGGTGGTTCGATCCACCAACCCTCCTCCAGTCTGCATTTCAAGTATCCTTGGGCTAGATGCTAACCACAAGTTGCTCTCCAGTGCATCCATGTCCATGGGAGTATGAATGTGTGTGAATGCTTGTGAGAATGGGTGGTACTGGGTGAATGTGGCATGTTGTATACAGCGCTTTGAGTACTCCAGGACAGTAAAAAAAAAGTGCTATATAAGAATCAGTCCATTTACCATTTGCATGTGCAACTACATTAGAAGGTGAAATTATTGGTATGACTAGAATGACAACACTACAAAACAGAGTGAAAAGTAATCATAGAGAGAGAGAGAGAGATCAGCCATGATATATTTTTAAAAAGGGATAACACCTTTTTAAGCCATCTCTTCTAGAAAAAATGAATAATACATAAATAAGAACAGAAGTAATTTAGTAACAAAAAATCCATATGGTAGGAAATCTGAACGCTGGAATCATCCTATTGGCATCCGTTTGTCTCGTGAGACGATGGTGTAGTGCTATGAGTTGGATGTGGACATCCTAGAGTGGCTGTGGAGTCCCACTCTGGAGGGACAGTCTCTTGTACACTGGCTGCAAACAAAGGTGAAGGTGAAAGATGGCGCTGTAGCAGTGTATGAGCTTGCTGTCCTCTTGGGTCTCCTGTCAGCCAGCTTGGTATTTCTGGTGTTCTCTACCCTCTCAACTCCCGCCTTGATAGTACTATAGCTCTTCAGGCCTCTCGATAATCTGCTAGCTTTCCCAGGTAGGTGTAGGTTGATATCTGTGAGCTTCATGTCACATTTGCAGACACCTTTGAAGCGGAGTTTGGATTGGCCGACAGGGTGTGAGTCTTCGCACCGTACATTCAGTGTCAACGTACATTCACCGTACAGATTGTCCTTGGAGATGCGACCCGCGTGTGTGGAGCATATGGCCCAACCATCTAAGTTGTCTCTAATTGAGCAGTGCAGGAAGGCTTACTACTGACTTGCTGTACTACTTTGGTGTTTGGTACTGTGTCCTGCCACTCGATGCACAGAACACATCTAAGACAAAGAAGGTGGAAGGTGTTCAGCCTTCTCTTCTAGTTGGCATTAATGGTCCAGTACTCACTGCCGGAGAGTAGTGTGTCAAGTACACAAGCTTGATAGATGATCTGATATCGTGCCCGGTGTTCTCAGTCAGCTCGCCACTGAGCAAAGTCTTGGGGCATAGACAGAAGGTTAATGGTGCCTGATGATACTGGAACACAGAGAATGAGGATTTGCTCTGTTCCACCGGTTTGTGTTTCAATGGCTGCAGTAAGCTAGATTTTCACAGCAAAGTTGAAACCATGCTGTCTGGGGACATCCTGTGACAGACCCTGGCAGAAGAAGGTCTAATTGGACTCTCTGATGTCAGCTAAGCATGTCTCCTGTAAGCAAGCCATGTAAGCATTTAGTCTTGCAGATGCTTGTCAATGATTATAGTTTTGCAAGCATTATTGATCTGCTGGAGATTGTTGGTGAGTCCAGGCCACATGGCCCGCACTTTCCTGCTTGTGAAGAGCTGAAGTTTTCACATTCTTAATTCTATTGTTTTTTCCTAGTGCAACATTACAGCTTCCTTGTCATGGTCAATGACCTCTAAGCCTAACGCACCCAGGGGAGCAGGCAAGCTGTGGCGAGACGATACCTAGCTTGTGGCAGGTGGCAGCTGTCCAGTGAGAAACAATGGTCTCTCCCACCATCGGAAATGGTCCCATGCACTCCTTTCCTATGCCAATCAGACTAAGCTTTTTACTGATAACTGCCACTTCCCCCTTGTTTTACCATTGTCGCAAGACAACAGTGTGCTCTCCAGGGCACTATGAGCCTGAGTGAGATATATGGAGACCTTGAGCTGCCTTGACTTCAAGGTCCTTCCCTTGGCATTGCCATTGGCAGGATCAAAGGGAAATGTTAGACGAATACAGTTTAGTACAATCAGTTGCTGGAGAGTGACAGTGAATAGACATAGGCAAAACATACTTTCCATGAATTATACACACCCTGTTTGTATCATCATCAGTCATTAGAGTCATTTTTAGCCATTTGAAGTTGCTGAATGTTGTTGAATTTTTTGTTGCACCTAATTGCCACTTCGGCCCCCTTCCTTCCGCTTAGCGTACAGCCTCAGGGTGCTGGATTTGGGGTGAAACCCTCCATGCATGGTAAGGAGCTTTCTTGTCTTTATGTCAGTGGCTTCTATCTCCTCCTTTGGCCAGCCTATTACCCCAGCAGGGTACCTGATCACGGGCAGGGCGTACGTGTTGATGGCCCGGATCTTGTTCTTACCATTCAGCTGACTCCTCAGGACTTGCCTGACCCTCTGCAGGTACTTGGTGGTTGCAGCTTTTCTAGCGGCCTCTTCATGGTTCCCATTCGCCTGTGGGATCCCCAAGTACTTGTAACTGTCCTCTATGTCTGCAATGTTGCCTTCTGGTAGTTCAATCCCCTCAGTTCTGACTACCTTCCCTCTCTTTGTTACCATCCGACTACACTTCTCCAGTCCGAACGACATTCCAATGTCATTGCTGTATAGCCTGGTAGTGTGGATCAGTGAATCGATGTCTCGTTCACTCTTGGCATACAGCTTGATGTCATCCATGTACAGGAGGTGGCTGACAACTGCTCCGTTCTGTAGTCGGTATCCGTAGCCAGTCTTGTTAATGATCTCACTCATATGTATCTTCATATGTATATATATATATATATATATATACTGTTTTTTGCATAATCCATCATACAAAATGTAATCAAATGGAAAAGTCTCTTTTTAAAACTTGTTTTATTAGTTTTAATCTTTTAACTTTATGCATCAAGCAAAAATGTAATTATGTGCAACATTCTCTGACTGGAAGAAATTTGTTTAATATTTAAACCTATTTTCTGCACATTCCAGAACATAAAATAAAATAAAAATTTGTGTTTACACTCACTCTTTCAAATAGATGCAAGTAAAACACAGCAGAAAATAAATAACATCAAAGACTAGCGGTCCTTTGGCTCTATTTTCACCTGTAAAGCAGGAGTGTGGTAGGCGGAGGTTTACCCTGGTGCAGGTGTGCTGCGGTCAGTTGAAGAATCTGCGAGTTTCTCTGTGAATTTCCCATTACGTTGTAGCGCACTCGTGCTTGCTTGGAAGTTTAGGGGGTTTTTCTCGCTGTAAAAAGAAGTTTTCTTCCCACGCACAACGGACACTAATGTTTTTTTTCACTTTTTATGGAATCAAACTTAAAGTAAGGTCAGTACTTCCACGCTTTAAACGCTGCACACTCATACTCTCTCTGCACTCGATATATTATCCGTTGTTGATCTGCACACAGCTGTTGTCACAAACGTGGCACTTGCTTACGTCACTGTCATGAGACATTCTTGCAAAAAAATCACGGTTTTAGTAACGCAGTAACGCAGCGTTCATACGGGAAAGTAATGTAATCTAATTACCGTTTTTGCAAAGGTAATCCCTTACTTTACTCGTTACTTGAAAAAGTAATCAGATTACAGTAACGCGTTACAAGTAACGCGTTACTGCCCATCTCTGATCCTTAGCATAACCATGTATAATATCCACAAAACTTAAAAAGAGGTTATACACACACAATACGATAATATTATGTTGAAGCACAGCATGTATCACTCCGCCAGGCTCCTGCCTACGATAGCCGTAATGCTCTTGACAATCCATCAAGCGGTGCGGGTTCATAGCTTAGCGGAGTCATACTAAAACAGACAGATTTTAGTATTGAGACTTGTAGTTGAAATTTAGGGATTGTATTGAATTCTATGAATTTCCACTTAGCTTTCAAATTAAGGTTACACCATTGCAGCAGGGGGATGACCTGAGATGCATAATAGTAATATTGTAAACATGGGAGCATTGCCCCACCTTTTGCCTTGCTTAACTGTAAAATACTAAATTTAATTCTTGTTTTTTTTTCCCTGCCAAATAAAGAGTGAAATCCATTTGTCCCATTCCCCAAACTGTGTTTGACTTACTTCAACAGGCAAAGTTCTAAATAAATTGAGGAGTCTTGGGAGTATGTTCATTTTCACTGCTGTTATCCTTGAATTTAAATTTAAGAAAGGCACCAGATTCCACCTATCTAAATCAGATTTCATGGCCTGTCACAAGGGACCATAATTTACTTGTGATAGATTAGAAGTATTCTTAGTTAGAATTATTCCCAAGTATTTATGTGTTTCAGCTTCATATTCAGATATATGATATCTCGATAAATCGAGCAGATATTTGAATTTTACACAGCTACATTCTCGCCTGAAAATATCTTAAAAGTTTATTTTGTGACCCAGAAAGAGTAATAAGAGTAATCTTAAAACTAAGTAACTGCCACCATTGTTGGAAACTGGAATTGGCTGGGCCACACTATGAAATCTGGGATAGGTTGGGCCACTAAGGATACACTCAACACATCCTTTAAATCTGGGGAAAAGGAGGACGCATTTGTCTGCCGCAATTGGAGGAGTCTTCCCATTTTTTGATAGCCTTCGTCGCGCCGCTGTGACGTAATTTGCCTACAGATGCAGTTTTAGGAGGATGCAGCCTCTGAATTTGGACACAGCTGATGTATGTCTGAATGATAGCACAGTAACACAACACACAACGCAACCTTGGCTGTGAATAAAGAGCAGATAGTTCATAGCTCAGACTTTTAGCAAGGTCAAAACAAAGATCAAGCAATCAAGCAGTTACAGATATGGCCAGTGGTGACTTTATTGTAAACAAGCAGCCGACATGATCAGTTAGTGATGAGATTTGAGAGCACTGATGTGACTGAAGAGTTGGTGAAAAAAAGAAACATAGTCCAAATTCCTATAAACTCTTCCTTTGACAAATGGAGCAATCAGGTCAGACATTCCAAAGGAAAGCATTCCACAAGAATTATGTGCCAGGTTGTTTTAGTGGGAGGTTTGCCATTTATCCAAGAGATAACAATGTTTTTTTTCTTGCAGTATGTGCAAGGATATCATAAAGTCTATTCAACCTCGCATTAGCAAGATTTTTCACACTCAGATGTCCCAAAAGCAGAGATACAGCATCCGTTTTCAAAGACACGCCAAGTTTTTTTTTCTATATTCTGCAAGATGTGTATCTAATAGGACTGGCTTTTCTGGCAAACAGAGTGTGTGTAGGTTCCTACTGAAGTCTCAAACTTCAGACATAAAGGTAAAAGTTGGTGGTTCCTCTGGTGCCTTTCATTGGGGAGATTTGCACATGATGCAGGATTTTAAATAGCAACGATCTTAAGAAAGACATAGATACACACATAGATTTTTTTTTTTGTTTGTATGGTGCCAAAGTACATTACATTCCTCTTCACTGATGTTTAAATCAACTTCTTTTTCCCAGACTTGGCTTTTTGAGACCTTTTTGACGTTTTCAGACTCCTCCAGGCCCAGTTATACAAAAGGAGGGTCATTTTTGATCCATTCTGTTATAAAACTGAGATGGTTGCCAGACCTCCATTTGAACTACGAAGTTGAAGTTTTGATATCTTTAACCTTGCTTTTCTTTTGTTCCACATAAAGTCACTTAACAAACTATTAAGTAATTTTTGAGCCTTGTTTGATATAAGTGAAAGAATTATTTGGAGGGGGTATAGCAATCTTAGCATGTCACTCATCTTAGTTATTGATATTTCTTAAATCTAGTGATTAGAATTTCTGAAATGTATAAAAGGACATCTTCGTGTTGAGCAGAGAAGTTGAAAGCTGCTTGATCTTAGGCCATTAGTGATGATGAAAGGGTAGTGTACAAGAGTTTTTATATATATGTCTCCCAGACAAAATGTATGCAAAACATAATACAGCCAGGTGACACGATCAAAGGCCTTTTCTGCGTCTAATGAAATGATCATACCACATGATGCTGGAACCCTTATTAAAAAATTGAATTAACAGCTCAAGCCATCAGGCCCTGGTGATTTACCATGGTGATAATAAAATTGCCTAAAAGTATTGTTAATATTTATGTTAATTTAATGTCTATCACCATACTGATCTGTCTGTGGACCTCTGTGCACAGAAAAACAAGCAACAGTCACACAAAGTCGCTTGTCAGAGCACCATGAATGCAAGGTACCCCTACCTAAAAAGTGAAGACAGTCTTCAGTCAACTGAACTCCTCTTCCTGCTGTTTAGATGTCCTGCCAACAAGTTCAAGTTCAAGTTCAAGGTTCTTTATTTGTCACATGCATAGTTATACAAGTATAATACACAGTGAAATGTAGCCTGACACGCTCCTCGACATATGCAAAAATTGGGGGGGGGGGGGGGGGGTGTAGAGGAAGAACATGATATATATATATATATATATATATATATATATATATATATATATATATATATATATATATATATATATATATATATATATATATATGTGTGTGTGTGTGTGTGTGTGTGTGTATGTAGTATATACATTGGGTGAATGTGCAGTAGTAGCAGCAGGCAGGTGAATTCTGTACATTAATATGAATATGAATAGACATCTGACTATTTTACAGGATAGACAATATAAACATATTTAAAATTAAAGGAATTGAAATGTACATTGTGCCTTGGTTTAGTGTCTGGAAGAGTCCTGTCTCAGTCAATTATAGATGATGTGAGAGGGCAGGTGTGTGTGTTTAGGGCACGGATGGCTTGGGGATAGAAGCTCCTCTTGAGTCTCTCTGTCCTTGCCCGGAAGATGCGGAACCTTCTACCAGATTGCAGAAGTTGGAACAGTTTGTTGCCAGGATGGGACGGGTCCTTCAGTATCTGCGCTGCTCTAGTCCGGCATCTCCTGGTGTAGGTGTCCTGAAGCGGGGGGAGAGCAATCCTGCAGCAGCGTTCTGCTGTACGGATCACTCTCTGGAGAGCTTTTTGGTCCTTCACACAGCTGTTCCCACGTTTTTTTAAAAAGGTCTCAAAGACTTTGGAGTCAGACTTGTTACAGATTGTCAACTTTTCTTTAATGTCAGGTGTGTTTCCAGAATCACTAAAAATTGCTGTAATAAAACCTATACTGAAAAAGGACAATCTTGACAAGACACAAATTAACAACTACAGGCCGATCTCAAATCTCCCATTTTTAAGTAAGATCATTGAAAAAGCAGTTTCTCAACAGCTCAATTACTTCTTAAAACAGAATAACTGCTATGATGCCTTCCAGTCAGGTTTTAGACAGAACCACAGCACTGAAACCGCTTTGACCAAAGTGTTCAATGACATATGTCTGAATACAGACAGTGGAAAAATGTCAGTCTTCGTTTTACTGGATCTCAGTGCAGCATTTGATACAGTTGACCACAACATATTACTCAAACGACTGGAGAACTGGGCAGGTCTTTCAGGAACTGTACTAAACTGGTTCAAAACATACTTAGAAAACAGGAAATACTTTGTATCAATAGGTAACTTCACATCTGAGCACACAAGTATCACATGTGGAGTTCCCCAAGGTTCCATCTTGGGACCCCTTCTGTTTAACATTTACATGCTCCCACTGGCACAGATTATAAAAAACAACAAAATAAACTATCATAGCTATGCAGATGACACACAAATATATATCACAATGTCACCAGGAGACCAAGGCCCTGTACAAGCTCTTGGTAAATGCATCGAGGAAATTAATGACTGGTTGTGCCACAATTTTCTCCAGCTAAACAAAAACAAAACTGAGGTAATAGTCTTTGGCGCCAAAGAAAAACGATTACAGGTCACCAGAGAACTTCAATCTATACACCTAAAAACCACAAACCAGGCGAGAAATTTGGGTGTAGTGATGGATGCAGACCTAAACTTAGAAAAACACATTAAGACAATAACAAAATCGGCTTACTATCACCTCAAGAATATTTCAAGGATAAAAGATCTGATGTCTCAACAGGACCTGGAAAAACTAGTCCATGCATTCATCTTTAGTAGGCTTGACTACTGTAACAGCATCTTTACAGGTCTACCTAAAAAATCAGTCAGACAACTACAGCTCATTCAGAACTCTGCTGCTCGAGTCCTCCTGACCCAGTATGAACCTTTCAGATCCCTCAGGTCATCTGGATCCGGTCTTTTATCAGTTCCCTAAGTCAGAACCAGACACGGAGAAGCTGCATTCAGCTTTTATGCTCCTTATATCTGGAACAAACTCCCAGAAAGCCTCAGATCAGCTGAAACACTCAGTTTATTTAAATCCAGGTTGAAGACACCTATTCTCAGCTGCATTTGAATAAAGCACCAAATCCACACTTTTAAGCTTAAATTTCAAAACTTACATTTAACTACGGATTTAATCTGTTTTGATTTTATAGACTGTTTTGTTTGTTTGTTTGTTAATTAGTTGGTTTGTTTGTTTGCTTGTTTTAATCAATTTTAAATCATGCTTTTTATTTGTTTTTGTTTCTAATGTCTCTGTAAAGCACTTTGAATCACCTTGTTGTTGAATTGTGCTATACAAATAAACTTGCCTTTCCTTCACTGAAAAGCTCCTGCAGGGATCTGACTGTATAATTGGGAATGTGGGTGTCAGCCCATTTTTGATGATGTTCACCTATGAGATGAATAGAATTGAACTTTCACTGGGTAGCCGCTGATCAGGTATTTAAGCCTTGATCTTTATGCAGTTAATTGCCAAACCATCCCCTAAGATGGCTGGGTAGAGATCACCTTCATCTTAGGAGGGAATCACAATTCCAGTTTCACCATTCAAGCCCCCTTCCTGGTCAGTCAGCTGTCACTGCAACAGCACCTACTAGCAGCTAATGTGCTTGAAGCGATTATCAAGAGACAAGAACTCTCAGGTGATGCCATTCCCACAGCTGTTAGCCTCCGATGCGATGTCTTTGGAATGGTGAACAAGTGATTCCCATGGTCAGTTTCATCCAGGTACCACCAAGAAAATACTGTGACACAGCTACAGTAAGAGTGGGAGTGCTGTCATTCCAGGTTTGGTACAGACTACTGTTTTTGTGTGAACCTGTGGAGCAGGACGATGTCCGAGGACAGCTGAGTTTGAGGGAAGACCTTCTGGAGTTCGATAACCCTCACCACCCCTATATCATGGTACTAATCTCTAAGCACTTAAAACATGAGATCATGCTACCAAAGAGAAAAATTTTTGGTACAGTTTAGCAGGTCACCAAGGTGACTGAGATTGGACATGCCAGAGACACAGAAAACTGTGTCTCTGGCATGAGAGAACAGTTAATCTTTTTAGATTAGCTTTTTTCCAGTAAACCCCAAACAGAACTCTTGCTTTTCCACCAGCTGACATTAGCCATCTGATCCCCGAAAAGCAACAAGTGGTGGAAGAAATGTTCTGTGAAGAGGCCGTGTTTCAGCCCTGTAAATAGAAATCAGACTTAAGGATGATGTGCCGGTCGATAGGGAGGTAAAAGAACAAATTCCAGAGTTATTGGTAAAAAGATGGTTTGTTAAATCTTAGTCACCCTATGGTGCTCCAGTCGTGTGTGAGGAAAAAGGATGGCTCCATACGCCAAGAGCTTTATTATAAGCTCTTGAATAACAAAACAGTGCCAGACCAACCCCAGTCTCTGAGATTTTTAGCGCCGAATACAATAACCTCAGTTTTATTTGAATTAAGAGGCAGGAAATTAAAGCCTGTAGTTTAACTGATTGGTGTGTATTATCTGGCTCCATGGATCGATGTTGGGTATTATCTGCATAGCAGTGAAAATTTATGTTATGCGTAATAAATGGTAAATGGCCTGTATTTGTATAGCGCTTTTCTAGTCCTTAAGAACCCCAAAGCGCTTTACACTACATTCAGTCATTCACACACTGGTGATGGCAAGCTACATTGTAGCCACAGCTGCCCTGGGGCGCACTGACAGAGGCAAGGCTGCCGGACACTGGCGCCACCGGGCCCTCTGACCACCACCAGGCAAACATGGGGTTAGTATCTTGCCCAAGGATATTTGGCATGCAGCCAGGAGGCAGCCTGGGATCGAACCACCGACCTTCTGATTAGTGGCTGATCTGCTCTGCCACCTGAGCTACAGCCACCCAGAACCAGGCTCTCACTGACTCACTGGAGGGATCCAGCTGGTTTTCCATACTGGACCAGGGAAAAGCCTACCACCAATGTTTCATAGCAGAAGGATCAATGTACCTGACAGCTTTCACAACTCCTTGGGAGCTATATTAGATGGGCAGGATGCCATTTGCATTATCAAATGTACCAGCTGCATTTCAAAGGTGCATGAAAGGAACACGGAGAGTGGAATATGTAAGTTAATGTAAAAACTTATCATTTAATTTAACATCTGATATTTAATGACAATAAAATGTTTCTTATTCAGAACATGTAACATCAGCAAGCAACAAATAAACAGCAGCCAAAGTTGTTTGTCCTACATCAGTCCCCTTAGCTAAGACCATTCACTTGACTTGGGAGGGATAAGAAAATAGTGCGATCTACTGATGTCCCCTCGTGAGATTTTAAACACTTTTCCCTTTAATATATTGCAACCACAACATTTGTTTAAAACATTTTAGTTACTCATATTTAGGGCAATACCCCCTAATGTTAGCAAGAAAAACAAAACAAAAACAAAGGTTAAACTGGTATATTAAAATATGTCTTTATTAACTGACAAAAATAATGCCATATCATAAATATCGGAAGTAAATGACGACTATCTCGGAGCTGTAAAGAGACTGTTTTTTATTTGTTTGTTTCGTCTTCTTTTTTCTTTTTCTTTTTTTTTTTTAATAAATGGGTCTAACAGGACACTAATAAAATATTATATAATGCTGTAGACTGAATCTTATGGGAGGGTATTGTTGACTCCTCATTCCAACTAAGCAACTGATTATTTGCTACTGATTTTGGGGGTATTGCCACTTCCCATTGTACTTCGCTCCAGTAAACATTTTGCAATCCACAATCCACATTTGCTAACTAATACCAATCAGCTGATACAAATGTAATGTCAATAGATGATGATATTGATTGATTTGTCCTAAACCATGTTGGTTATCCGTCACTTGAAACAACCAAGTTGTATTTGTCTATAAATTCCTCCACTACTATACCATTTCTATCCTTCTTCTTGCTTCCCAACAGCTCATTATGTGCATTTAGGTCTTCAACCCACATTAGAGGGACACCGATTTTATCTGTAATTTCTACGAAATAGTCTTCCTCTAATGTAATGCAGAAATTATATGTACTTACAACAGTAAATTTTCCCCTGTCTGTCCACACTTCTGTTATTATGCACTCAATTATTGCATTCATTTCTAGTCCTTTTCTAATAAAGGTTTTACAGGTTCCAGCACCAAAAGGTTATCTCCTTATTTTTCCTCTCAAATTTGGATCTTGGAATCACAAAACCTAGCCTTGGTTTAAACCAACTTTCTTGTAATATTAACAATGCAAGTAATATTAGGCTTTTAATTATGACCACTTAGAAAATGTTTGAATTCCTATTCATTTGCCATGAGGCTCCTAGCATTCCACTGCATAACAAACAGCAGTATGCAAATGCTACTAGTTGCCATGATCATAACCTCTTTAGAACAAGTCCTCTGTGTCTGTGTCATCCCATCCTAAGTGCTGACTTTGTTTTGTTCTTTGTGCTTCACTGTCCTGAGGATAGGTAATTTGACATATTTCTTCCAAATTAATTTCCTTGAATCCTAGCAGCCTAGCTGCCACATATCCATAACTCAGACACTTGAAACATCTCACTGGAGGGCTCTACCCCATCAAAGTGTAACTAATTCATCCCACATTATTTTCCTTAGTAGCATATCCTTCATTAGAGGTGATGAGTACTGGGGTAGACCTTATACCATTCCTTGCTATCCTATGGAAGCTTGTTTCCACCACTAAAAATAAATAAATGCTATCTATAATAACTCGAAATTTTTACTTATTTCGAGTTATGGATAGCGTTTTTTTAGTGACGGAATGAAGCTTCCATACATAACTAATGCATTCCTTTATGCTAAGATTTTCTTTTGGACTACTCGGTTCAATTTTTAATTTTATATTTGTCCACCAAGTGGTGCTACTTTTTACCATTCAAAGCCTGCAGCAAAATTTAACTTTTTCACTTTTTTTATTCGACTTTCTTCTCAAAATAGTATTTGTACTATTTTCCTCGAAATAGAGCTTTAATCTCGAAATTTCGACTTTATTCTCAAAATGATCAATAATATTTTGTTTTCTTAACGTGGCGCTATTACTCCGTCGTACTGATACTCCTTTTTTCTTTTAAAAAAAGGGTTCTGACTCTGGACACACCTACTCGCGCGAAAACCGGAAGTTAGTTAATCTATTTGTTTTCGTGCCAGCAGCATTGTCTTGCAGGCAAGTTGCGTCAAAAGAGGGAACGCTGAAAATAAAAATGCAAAAATGTTATAAAGTATAAGTATACTGAATATGCTGGCAAAGCTACTAAATATGCGGTTGTATATTGTTAAATGTTGCCCGTTGTTTTGAGATAAAAACTCTTACTTTGCCTCCTGTAAGATTATACTGAGGGTGACAACGACCTCTTATGAAGGGGTAGCGTTTCCATTATATTATAGTTTCATGCTGTCAGAAGGTGCTATCGTTTTCCCCTGCTGCATGAAATATCTACACCATAGAGCTGTAACGAAGACTACCGTTACGTGTTTTACGTGTAATTCAAAATTAACAAAAACAAGCACTATCGTGGTTGTTAGCTAACCTCAACTACAAAACTAGCTTTCTTTGGAATCCGTTTAACTTGGTGGTTGCCAGATTAGCTTTCGGCAGCTAACTTAGCGATGTGACCTAAACCGGGAAAGTGTTGATCCGGAAACTCCCTGCAACTCTGGTTGGTGGGCAATTTGAATTTCCAATTACAGTTATAAATCATTTAATAGCATATACTGTTCTCTAAGTATTTGAGTGTTTCCACTTGTAGCTAGTTTGCTCTAAACAATAACACTGCTACAGAGCTAACGTTAGCTACAAAAGTTGCTAGCTAGTCAGGCTAACTTACAACGAATGCACAAGCAGACACGGGAGCCCATAAAAGTGGCTTCCTTTAAATTTCAATTTTAAATAAGTGAAACATATACCCGAATGTACTTTATTTTACATTCATGTGTCGTTTTCAGGCTCGGAAGGCTTTATGAAGCCTGACGGAAAGCCTTCTGCAGCTTTGGTTATTAGCTACCCTGCTATGGCCGGATCTTAAACGCTGTATGAGTGAGGAGATGATGCTGGTTGATCCAGGTTAAATGTCTGAACCAGGGACACTTCTTAAATCATACATTTTGTACTGTTATTGTTCATGACCTTTCAGGGATTCAGAATTGGCGTCATTCATTCTTCAAGAGATTTAAATGTTAAGGGGTTGGAGGGGCTCAAACGTACTCTTTAAAAAAAAAAAATATATATATATATATATATATATATATATATTTTGCAATGACTGGAGGGCATGTTGAATCTGTCTCTGTGTATGATGAGTTTGGTAGTTTTCTCCTGACCAAATTGATGAGGTCGGACCCTGCATTATTCTTATAGCTCTTGCAGGTCGCTCTCATGTGCCCATGGAGAAGGCAGCATTTGAGGGGTGGCTGGAGTCAGTCTCTGCTACTTTCCTTACTCTAAATGACCAGCAGCGCAACCAGTCTTTGGACCACCTCATATCTTTAAGTGGTGCTGCTCAGCTCCGCCATCTCTCGAATGGACTAGAGACACTGCTGAAACGTGACTTTTTGCGCCTTCTTCCCTTGGAGTTGGCCTTCTACTTGCTGCGCTGGCTGGATCCTCAGACCTTGCTCACCTGCTGCCTAGTCTGCAAACAATGGAACAAGGTAATTCTAAAATTTCCAGACTCCTTGTTTATCTGACTTTCCTCAAGGAATGAACTGTAAAAGAAAATAATGATTACAAACATTCACAGTGAAATCTAATGCCTTCTTTCAGTTTTTGATAAAAGTGCAGCTATTAGCTTCTGAAAGAATTGTTTGGTTTGTAGAAGGTACTTATCTGTTATTATGCTGTCTATAGGTATCCATTTAATCCTCAATAACAACCTAAATCCAAAAATGCAGATATGACGGTTGTCCAGGCCCAAAGATACAGTCAATAGCTAAACTGACAGACATATACAGACAGTGATGTTGTTGCACTGATGTATGCCCACATATGAGCTTCACTGACAGTTCCAATTGTGATATATTCATGTTGTATTTTCAACATTGTTTTTCTTGGTTTACTGTATCTGTGAAAAAGAATAGTGTTTGTTCAGTGCTCTTGTGGAATACTCTTGAGATGGACATCATGTCAGCACTCTGGATTGATCTGTTGATGAATCTGTAATACTGTCACATTAAAAGTATAACATGTGGGAGCAAAAGCATACAAGACTGCGTTTTATGCACTAATTTTACACATTTATCATGTAGTGTTACTGGTCCAGCCCACTTAACATCAAAGTGGGCTGTATGTGGGGCCAGTGATGTAAAATGCTTGTGACATCTGTGTTTTGGGATGACTTTTGTTTCCTTGCATAAAAAGTGAACACATATTTAGATTACCAAGACTGTATACATTCTCATAGTTAGATGAATATGAACCTCTCCACCAAGTGGCATATACGTTATATATATTGTTGTTTGCATGGACTTTCTGATATGTTTGTTGAAATGTATAGATAATGATTATATGAAGCATGAGCAAAGTGAATTACAGGTGGAAATTTAATTGATTAAATCCGTCATACAGCTTAATTTTTGTGACACAGATGGATAATCAAGTTTTTAAGGATGTTTATTATTGATCCACAGAGCCTGACAACACTTGTTTCACATATCAACTATTCTTACTTTCTTTCTTTTTTTTCTTTTTTTTTTTTGGTAGGTGATAAACTCTTGCACTGAGGTGTGGCAGGGTGTGTGTCGGGAGCTAGGCTGGAAGACTGATGAGACCATTCAGGATGCATCACATTGGAAGGGGGTCTACCTGAAGGCTAAGCTGCGTATGATGCAGTTAAAGGATCAAGAAGCCTTTGAGACGTCATCACTTATTGGTCACAGTGCTCGAGTATATGCTCTTTATTACAAGGACGGCCTCCTCTGCACAGGTACCCCATGACTGTGTGTTCTGTCTTTATTAGAGTAGCAAAATATCAAATTGGTAGCTCTCAAACGTCTACGATAGTCATGACACAGTGCTGTACAGCTCATCAGTTTTATCCAGAGATATTTCTGTCAACCTCATAATACTAACACTCCTTTTAGTTTAACTTCACATCATGTCCTGAGAAATGTACCCATACACACATGAAAAACTGCAGTTTGAAAATAGCGTTTAAACAAGTCTATCATCTGACATCTGTATAGACAAAAAGTAAATATAAAACTATTCACTGAATACACTAAAAATACTGATATATGATGTGTTTCAAAGGGTTAAAACCATTTCAATTTTCTCTTAAGCGCAATGGTAAGAGTTATAGTCATTTAAAGAGTGCTTATAAAATAGATCTGTCACCGGGCCTATGGTTTTTTTTTGTTTTTTGTTTCTATTTAAAAAGGAATTTGATTTGGAAATTGTCATGACCATGGATTAACGTCCATGAGTACTATTAACAAGAGTTGGGAAATGTCTTCAATCTTAGCACACTCCTTAGTTCAGAGGTGACAGTTCACTTTTCACGTACAGCAGGGGAATTAATTGTTTGATCCCCTGCTGAATTCATAAATTACGTAGTATAAGGTCCAGCTTTTGGCATAGTGCTTTTGGCATAGACAAAGCACATTTCTTATACTCCGGACACATAAGATCTTACCATTGGTTTTCGTTTAGGAAGTAGTTGATCTCTCTCTCGCCTGGAACATTCTTTAGCTGTCTTCTGAGCTTTGACAAATGCACAGTTGCGATAACCACATTTACTCAGGGCCTCTTTGATATGATATCCATTGTCTATGGGGATGGTGTTCACTTTGTGTTGTAGAGTCCTGATGTCACACAATTTGTGTTTGAGTGGATGATGATAGTCAAAACCTTAAAAACTGATTGGTATGTGTCAGTTTACAACTTTCAAATGTTCCCTGTTGTTCACAGTAATTTAAGTTCAAGAACACTACCACGTGATTTTGTCTTTCCTTCTGTGGTGAACCTGATGTGTTAATGTAATCAGTAAATTGTTGTACGTCTTGAAATTTGATTTTCACCCAGGAGTCATTCACATGCAATGCGTCCAGAAAGTATTCACAGTACTTCTCTTGTTCCGAAATGGATTTATATTTAAACTCTATACACCATACCAATAATGGGTAAATGAAAAAAAAGTTTGCTTTTAATGATTATAGATTTATTCAAAATCTATAATTTAAATATATGCATATGAGAGGATGTCTGGACTATGCTTTTATTGCAGAATTTTTAATAGTACTCAAATTGGACTTTGATCAGTTTGATCAATTTGCATATTAATGATCATGAAACTGCACTTGTGGCTCAATGTTAGGTAATGATGCTAGTTCATGGTTGATATTTGTTATGCACCTGTACAATCTATATAATCTTGAGGAAACCTTATACAGAAAACAGAAGTCACTTGAATGAGTGATCAGAGGTTTCACCTACTGGAAATTCGTAGTGCAGATAAACAGAATTAACTTTCTGGGATTTCATTACTAGGAATATTAAGCATACAACATGATATCTCTTTTCTATCATCAGCAAGTTTCTCTGACGGGTTCCTGGCCTTAAGATCTTAAAACCACACCTTAATTTGTCCTCTACTGTTTCCATTAACTACCATTTCCAATAGGAAATGGTAGTTAATGGAAACTTTACAACTTAGGAAGCTGCTACCTGAAATACTTTGCCAACTTCTTACACCCCAAACAACACACACACACACACACCGCATTGATGGTTTCATATGCTTTTTATTTTACATTTCATATTCCAACACAGTTTTTCCATTCTCTGCACCCTTGTAGGAAGAGGCTGACTTTCACTCAGGTTCATAGTTATCATAAAAACACTTTTTCTTTGAGTCTGTTTTAGCTACTGTTGGTTCTTCTTTGGAAGTTTGATAGATAAAATAGAGACGAGAGAGTTACTAGGAAAAAAGATAGGCGTGTGAATTATCCTCTCTTGTCTTGTATCTACATTTGTCTTGCTTAAAGTGATATATAAATGATAACTAGGGCAGCCCTAATCCAAACCTACCTGGCCGTGTGTGAAACAGAAATTGCACCTTAACCCTAACAACTGTTTGTGCCGTTGTTGCCAGCAAGAACTGCACTAAAGTATTTGGGATAACTGTTTTTTGTCTTGTTGTATTTAAAAAAAAAAACAAAAAAACCCCCACACAATTGGTAGTGGACTTGCTCGTGCGTTTCAGATCATTGTCCTGCCGCATAACTTGAGTGCCCTTGCTTCAGGGCCCAAAGTATGACAAACATGCAAAAAATAAAAACTAAGACATATACTTGTTAATGGTACTGTATAGGTTGCTGTTGTTGTTGTTTTTTCATCTGTATCACATTATGGCACAGTAGTTTCTACCAGTAGCACACTCATAAGGGTTGTTTTGAGTATACCCAGTTTTGTCTTCTTTCATGCAGACCATGTCTGGAATAGGTGTGGAAGCATTGTTTGTAATGTTTGTTTCATTCTCAGTGTGTGAGGGCTTGTACATGTTGAGCCTTCTATATACACTCATGTAGGTTGAACCTGTCACTACAGCAGTAACACTGATGGTTTTTACTTGTTTTTCAGGATCTGACGATCTCTCTGCCAAATTATGGGATGTGCGTACTGGACAGTGCATTTATGGAATTCAGACACACACCTGTGCCACAGTAAAATTTGATGAACAGAAGCTGGTGACTGGGTCCTTTGACAACACTATTGCATGCTGGGAGTGGAGTACAGGGGCTAAAATCCAGCAATTCCGTGGCCACACAGGAGCAGGTTGGTTTCAGTGTTGAGCAATTATGTCCTTATCTAGAATAGGAAGCATATTAATGCTAGAGGAGAGGCAGATAACATGTGGTCAATAGCGAAACGGTCAACTTTGCATGGAAGAAGCGTTATTTTTAGTATTTTATGTTATCTCTTTGTGACAGTGCTTTATATGGCAAGGGAACTTTAAAATCTGTCAAAACAAAGGCATTAAAAAAGTCTGATTAGGCAAGAAACACAAGTCCACAGACAGTTTTGAAACAAACCTAAAAGGAAATGGCAAAAAATATAACCCAACTGTCTGTGCACATTTCTGTACACTGTGGAATATTTAGCAGTCATCTGCCACCAAGTTTGGGGATTAAAAAGAGTAATTCAGTTCAATTCAATTTTATTTATATAGCGCCAAATCACAACAAAAGTCGCCTCAAGGCGCTTCATAGATACAGAGAAAAACCCAACAATCCTATGACCCCCTATGAGCCAGCACTTTGGCGACAGTGGGAAGGAAAAACTCCCTTTTAACAGGAAGAAACCTCCGGCAGAACCAGGCTCAGGGAGGGGCGGCCATCTGCTGCGACCGGTTGGGGTGAGAGAAGGAAGACAGGATAAAAGACATGCTGTGGAAGAGAGACAGAGGTTAATAACAGATATGATTCAATGCAGAGAGGTCTGTTAACACATAGTGAGTGAGAAAGGTGACTGGAAAGGAAAAACTCAATGCATCATGGGGATCCCCCGGCAGCCTACGTCTATTGCAGCATAATTAAGGGAGGATTCAGGGTCACCTGGTCCAGCCCTAACTATATGCTTTAGCAAAAAGGAAAGTTTGAAGCCTAATCTTAAAAGTAGAGATAGTGTCTGTCTCCCGAATCCAAACTGGAAGCTGGTTCCACAGAAGAGGGGCCTGAAAACTGAAGGCTCTCCCTCCCATTCTACTTTTAAATACTCTAGAAACAACAAGTAGGCCTGCAGAGCGAGAGCGGAGCGCTCTAATAGGGTGATATGGTACTACAAGGTCATTAAGATAAGATGGGGCCTGATTATTTAAGACCTTGTATGTGAGGAGCGGGATTTTGAATTCAATTCTGGATTTAACAGGAAGCCAATGAAGGGAAGCCAAAACAGGAGAAATATGCTCTCTCTTTCTAGTCCCTGTCAGAACTCTTGCTGCAGCATTTTGGATTAGCTGAAGGCTTTTCAGCGAGTTTTTTGGACATCCTGATAATAATGAATTACAGTAGTCCAGCCTGGAAGTAATAAATGCATGAACTAGTTTTTCAGCGTCACTCTGAGACAGGATATTTCTAATTTTAGAGATGTTGCGCAAATGGAAGAACACAGTCTTACATATTTGTTTAATATGTGCGTTGAAGGACATATCCTGGTCAAAAATCACTCCAAGGTCCCTCACAGCGTTACTGGAGGCCAAGGTAATGCCATCCAGAGTAAGAATCTGGTTAGACACCATATTTCTAAGATTTTCAGGGCCGAGTACAATAACCTCAGTTTTATCTGAATTAAGAAGCAGAAAGTTAGCGGCCATCCAGATTTTTATGTCTTTAAGACATTCCTGCAGTCTAACTAATTGGTGTGTGCTATCTGGCTTCATGGACAGATAGAGCTGGGTGTCATCTGCATAGCAGTGAAAATGTATGCTATGTCTTCTAATGATGCTGCCTAAGGGAAGCATGTATAATGTAAACAGAATTGGTCCTAGCACTGAACCCTGTGGAACTCCATAATTAACCTCAGTGTGTGAAGAGGACTCTCCATTTACATGCACAAATTGGAGTCTATTAGATAGATATGATACAAACCACTGCAGCGCAGTACCTGTAATACCTACAGCATGTTCTAATCGCTCTAATAGGATATTATGGTCAACAGTATCGAATACTGCACTAAGGTCTAGCAGGACAAGCACAGAGATGAGTCCACTGTCAGAGGCCATAAGAAGATCATTTGTAACCTTCACTAAAGCTGTTTCTGTGCTGTGATGAGCTCTGAAACCTGACTGAAACTCTTCAAATAAGCCATCCCTCTGCAGATGATCTGTTAGCTGTTTGACAACTACTCTTTCAAGGATTTTTGATATGAAAGGAAGGTTGGCCTATAATTAGCTAAGACTGCTGGGTCTAGAGATGGCTTTTTGAGTAAAGGTTTAACTACAGCCAGTTTGAAGGCCTGTGGTACATAGCCGATTATTAGAGATAGGTTGATCATATTTAAGATTGAAGAATTAATTAATGGCAGGACTTCTTTGAGCAGTTTTGTAGGAATGGGGTCTAAAAGACACGTTGATGGTTTGGAGGAAGTAATTATTGAAGTTAACTCAGAAAGATCAATTGGAGAAAAAGAGTCTAACTTAACATTAATGGTACTAAGAGTAGCTGTAGATAATATTACATCTGTGGGATGATTATTGGTAATTTTTTCTCTAATGATAAAAATTTTATTTGTGAAGAAGTTCATGAAGTCATTACTAGTTACCGTTAAAGGGATGGTTGGCTCAACAGAGCTCTGACTTTTTGTCAGCCTGGCTACAGTGCTGACAAAAACCTGGGGTTGTTCTTATTTTCTTCAATCAGTGATGAATAGTAAGATGTTCTGGCTTTGCGGAGGGCTTTCTTATAAAGCAGAAAACTATTTCTCCAGGCTAAATGATGATCTTCTACATTTGTGACACGCCATTTCCTCTCCAGATTATGAGTCATCTGCTTTAGGCTACGTGTTTGAGAATTATACCACGGAGTCAGGTACTTCTGATTAGAGACTAGAGCTGGGCGATAGAACGATAACGATATGTATCGCGATATAACTTTTACTCGATAGAGAAATTAAGCTATCGCGATAGACCTCGCCGCTCTTGTCCTCTTAAAAAAAAAAAAAAAGTCAGCCAATCCAAATTAAGTAGCCCAGAGCCGAACCAATCACAGCCGCAGCGTCACGTCGCGTGACTTGTTACGTACAGCACAAGTGCCAAGCTGCACGTGTGTTTGTTTGGGAAGCAGCCAGCGGGTAATGGAGCCAGCGCGTAATGGAGGAAATGAGTGTGCCGACTAGAAAAATCAACCGAGCGTGACCGAAGAGAAAACAGATGATGGTTCCAATGCCGGAGAGATTGTCGAACGGAAGAGCCATAGAAGTTCCGTAGTGTGAAGGTATTTCGGCTATTTCAAGTCTGACAAAAAACAGAGTAGCGTGCACTGCAAATTGTGCCGAAAGCAAGTCTGGAAATACATGCATGCATCACACTGTGTGCCACGTTATTGTTTCGGTGAAATGAATTTCTACAATACTGTTAATTCTACTCTCTGCGGTGTTTAAATGCTTACATATACACACAGTTACTGTCCGTCCACACATACGACTCGGTTCTGCTTCTATGCCCCAGCTTTGTTTACTTTTTCCCACCGAGGCTTCTAGACTTCTGATTGGCCAACATTTCTGCACGGTTAGGAATCTAGCGCCACCTGCTGCTTTGGCATGTTCATAGCAGCGTTTTCCTTCATTTCTGCCTTTATGTGTGGACGGGATTATTTTTTAAAACGAAAACGGAAAATCTCCGTTTTCAAAAATACCCGTGTACGTGTGGACGTAGCCTCAGTCTCTGACTGGAAGCGCTAATTCGTCATTCGGCTTTTGTCAGACTAAAGTAACTGTTAAAACTGTTTGAAAAGCTAAGCTATACAACAAGGAGAGATTGAGAATTTCCTTTTAGTTCTCAGTTTATTTGATATTGACAAAAGTTAGTCAGTTTTGTCTGTTCTTCTGTAAAACAAACTAAGATTTATTTTTAGAATTAATATTTTGTTTCTAAGTGGAATTGACAATTTAGTAGTCTGTTTCGTTTGTTCTATTTTGAAACTTAAACGCTTTAGCGGCTGCCTTTTGTGTAGTTTGCAATATTTGCCTTTATTTATCTGAAAAAGTCTCATGTTCCTTAAGTACATCTACCCTGTTGAACTTATTATGAGAAATAAATATTTAAATCAAAACAAGCTGCTGATTATTTCACATTTTACTTGTGAGCAACGGGACATTTAAATCTTACAAATATAGTTATTTGGCTTATATCGTGATAGATATCGTTATCGCCTGAAATGAAAAAAACATATCGCCCAGCTCTATTAGAGACCTTAGTTTTCACTGGAGCTACAGTATCCAGAGTCGTACGTAGTGAGGAGGTGAAATTATTAACAAGATAATCGACCTCTGATGGGGTAGCGTTCAGATAGCTGCTCTGCTCTGTGTTGGTACAGGGCATTGAAGATGATAACAGTGGGTGGATTATATTCTTAAACTTAGTTACAGCGCTTTCAGAAAGACATCTACTTTGATAAAGTCTACTCTCCACTGCTGTGTAATCAATTATTGTAAATTAGAGCTGGGCGATATGAGATTTTTTCATATCACGATATGTTTTTTTCATTTCAGGCGATAACGATATCTATCACGATATAAGCCAAATAACTATATTTGTAAGATTTAAATGTGCCGTTGCTCACAAGTAAAATGTGAAATAATCAGCAGCTTGTTTTTAAATATTTATTTCCCATAATAAGTTCAACAGGGTAGATGTACTTAAGGAACATGAGACTTTTTCAGATAAATAAAGGCAAATATTGCAAACTACACAAAAGGCAGCCGCTAAAGCGTTTAAGTTTCAAAATAGAACAAATGAAACAGACTAAATTGTCAATTCCACTTAGAAACAAAGTATTAATTCTAAAAATAAATCTTAGTTTGTTTTACAGAAGAACAGACAAAACTGACTAACTTTTGTCAATATCAAATAAACTGAGAACTAAAAGGAAATTCTCAATCTCTCCTTGTTGTATAGCTTAGCTTTTCAAACAGTTTTAACAGTTACTTTAGTCTGACAAAAGCCGAATGACGAATTAGCGCTTCCAGTCAGAGACTGAGGCTACGTCCACACGTACACGGGTATTTTTGAAAACGGAGATTTTCCGTTTTCGTTTTAAAAAATAATCCCGTCCACACATAAAGGCAGAAATGAAGGAAAACGCTGCTATGAACATGCCAAAGCAGCAGGTGGCGCTAGATTCCTAACCGTGCAGAAATGTTGGCCAATCAGAAGTCTAGAAGCCTCGGTGGGAAAAAGTAAACAAAGCTGGGGCATAGAAGCAGAACCGAGTCGTATGTGTGGACGGACAGTAACTGTGTGTATATGTAAGCATTTAAACACTGCAGAGAGTAGAATTAACAGTATTGTAGAAATTCATTTCACCGAAACAATAACGTGGCGCACAGTGTGACGCATGCACCAGTTTATTGTATTTCCAGACTTGCTTTCGGCACAATTTACAGTGCACGCTACTCTGTTTTTTGTCAGACTTGAAATAGCCGAAATACCTTCAAACTACGGAACTTCTATGGCTCTTCCGTTCGACAATCTCTCCGGCATTGGAACCATCATCTGTTTTCTCTTCGGTCACGCTCGGTTGATTTTTCTAGTCGGCACACTCATTTCCTCCATTATGCGCTGGCTCCATTACCCGCTGGCTGCTTCCCAAACAAACACACGTGCGGCTTGGCACTTGTGCTGTACGTAACAAGTGACGCGACGTGACACTGCGGCTGTGATTGGTTCGGCTCTGCGCTACTTTATTTGGATTGGCTGACCTTTTTGTTTTTGTTTTTTTTGTTTTTTTTTTAAGAGGACAAGAGCGGCGAGGTCTATCGCGATAGCTTAATTTCTCTATCGAGTAAAAGTTATATCGCGATACATATCGTTATCGTTCTATCGCCCAGCTCTATTGTAAATGTAAATGTTATCAGGAAATGATCAGACAGGAGAGGGTTTTCAGGAAACACTGTTAAATGTTCAGTTTCTATGCCATATGCCAGAGTAGAGAGATGGAGTACACTGAAACAGTCACTGGTGGATTCAAGAGCTTTTGTAAAGATGAGGGTTATCAAGAATGGGACAGTTCCATTTTTGTTATACTAGTGGAACTTCTCCTAGGCAAAGCTTGGTATTATCTGCCAACAAGAATAGCTACATGTTTAATGTGTGCGACAGCTCCTAACTGTGTGTGTGTGTGCGCGCGCATGTGTATGTGCACGTGTGCAGTTTTCAGTGTCGACTACAATGATGAGCTGGATGTACTTGTCAGCGGCTCTGCAGACTTCTCAGTGAAGGTCTGGGCTTTATCTGCTGGTGCCTGTCTCAACACGCTGACTGGACACACTGAGTGGGTAACAAAGGTCAGAATTTTATGGGTTTTTTTGTCTGAGTTTGTGTGAAACTTATTTCCATTACTTCAATTACTGGCAGGAAATAACCAATCTTAATGTTTTTTGTTTGTTGTTGTTTTAAAGATGTGAAACTTTTGTTGATTTTCTGTTATCAGGTGATACTACAGAAGAGTGAAGTGGAATCAATGGTGCACAGTCCTGGTGATTACATTCTCCTCAGTGCTGACAAGTATGAGATTAAGGTAATGTTCCCTTTCATAGTTAATGTGTTTTAAAGGAAAACGACTTGTTCATCATACATGACCTGCTATATCTAAAGAGTCCATAAGATGGAGCCAGTCCTGTGTTTTGTGTACAGGTATGGCCTTTAGGCCGAGAGATCAACTGCAAGTGTTTAAAGACACTGTCGGTGTCAGAGGACCGCAGCATCAGCCTCCAACCTCGCCTGCAGTTTGATGGACGCTACATCATATGCAGCTCTGACCTCGGAGTCTATCAGTGGGATTTTGCCAGTTTTGAGATTCTCAGGTAAAATAGGTTGCATAATTTTAGAAAACATGCAGGTGCCTAGTATGAAGTAGGAACAGAAAATGCAGTGGTTAGTACTGTTGAGTTTCACTCCCCCATCAGACCGGGCCCTTTTTGTGTGGAGTTTGCATGTTCTCCCTGTGTTTGCGTTTTGTTTTCTCCAGGTAATCCGGTTTCCTCCTGCAGTTCCTCCGTGAGTGGTTGTCTATCTCTCTGTGTTAGCCCTGTGACAAACTGGCAATCTGTCCAGGGTGTACCTTGCATCTCGCCCTGTGATAGCTGGGATAGGCTCCAGCTCTTCTGCAACCCTCATAAGGATAAGCACAAGAGGATGGATGGATAGAGAAAATCAAATAAAACTACAGCATACAAAAAGCTAGTTAAAAACTGAAGTAACCAAGGAAAGTGTCCGTCGATCACCTTGTTCACATTTCCTTCCCAAGATGTCCATATGACATTCTTTTGGGATTTTAAAGTTGTAAGATCATGAGGGTTGTACTAAAGTGGAGGAAATAATTATTTGATCACCTGTTCAATTTGTATTGATGACAAGGCTGTAACCCTGAAATTCAGATTATAATTCCATTCATCCATTCTCTTCAGTTTAACATTTTCAGGGTCGCGGGGGGACTGGAGTCCATCCCTGCTGTCTTATGGCAAGAGGCAGGGTACACTCTGGAAAGGTCGCTAGTTTGTCACAGGGCTAACACATAGAGACTGGTTAGGAAAAGCTTTGTGTCATAAGCACAACATCAGAAAAAATGCAACATGTAAAACCGACCCAAATTGACCACTGACATATTTTAGTGTGGTTTATCCATCAGTTTGCTTTTGTTCTAGATTTAACTGCCAGTTCTCTATCAGCAATTATGGCGTGTAAGGGGAAATTTGATAACATACCGAATTCTAGTTCCAAATTTGTTATTGATATTTGTTTTGTTGGCACCCCTCTGAAATTCCTGAACCTCTAAAAAATCCTGTTTGATTGAAAAGTAGCCTGATTAGAGTAGGATGAATCAGCATCCCCAAGTCATACTGTTAGAATCCTCGAAGCATAAGCCGAAGAGTGGCAGCAGTCTTTGACTCCAGTTAAATAATCAACCAAAGACCCAAGCAGAGTTGTAATTAACTTGAAAGGCTAAATCTTAGCCTTGTACATTGTAACTGGAAAACTCACAACGTTATTTGTTGTATATCATTCTCCTGGCCTTTACTCAGTTTCCATCTGAATTCTCAGACTTTTATCTTATTTAGTACTCAGGTCAGGTAAAGTGATTAATATGGGTGATTTTAATATTCATGTATATCAGGGGTGTCCAACTCCAGGCCTCAAGGGCCAGTGTCCTGCAGGTTTTGGATGTGTCCTTGATCCAACACTGCTGATTTAAATGGCTAAATGACCTCCTCAGCATGTCTTGAAGTTCTCCAGAGGCCTGGTAATGAACTAATCATTTGATTCAGTTGTGTTGACCCAGGGTGATGTCTAAAACCTGCAGGACACCAGCCCTTGAAGCCTGGAGTTGGACACCCCTGTTGTAGATGCTGAGCACACTACACAACACTATATTTAATCTGTTATTAGACTCAGGTGACTTCCATCAAAATGCATATGAGACCACCCACCACTTAAATCATACTCAAGAAATCCCTTTTTAATAAAATTTCGATTTACTATAATTGATTGCACAACAGTGGGGAATATGTTTCATTACAGTAGATGTGTTTCTGAAAGTGGTGTAACTAAGTTCAAATGTAATTCCTCCACTGTTAACATTTTCAATGCTGTGTGCCAACACAATGCAGAACAGCTACCTAAACTGTACTCGCACAGAGGTTGATTATCTTGCCAATAGTGTTACATCCTCACTGTGTACGACGATGGATACTGTGGCTCTTCTGAAAAAGCCTTAAATCAGAAGTGCTCGACTCCCTGGTGTGACTCACAAATGTACAGTAATAAGGTCCCATCTTAAACACCTCATATCACCACCCCTTTAATCTTAGATTCCTGACTTAGTTGTAGTTCCAAGAGTATTTAAAAGTAGCATGGGAGGTAGAGCCTTTAGCTTTCAGGCCCCTTTTCTGTGGATTCAGTTCCAATTTGGATTTGGGTGACAGACGGCCTCTCTAATTTTATGATTATACTTAAAACAAATGTGTAGACCATTATGCTATAGAGCATCTAGCCATTTAGTTGTTGTTGTTGTTGTTTTTTAAACTCTTTGCATGTACAATCAGAGCAAACTCATGAGTAACCGATTATATTTTGGCAACTTTAAATGCAGCTTATCTTTATTTTCCCAGGGTGATAAAAATGCAAGATCCAGCCAACCTGTCCCTGCTCAGCTTTGGTGAAGTGTTTGCGCTTCTTTTTGACAACCACTTCTTGTATGTGATGGACCTGAGGACAGAGGCTATCTCAGGCCGTTGGCCTCTACCAGCGTATAGAAAATCCAAGCGAGGATCCAGCTTTCTGGCCGGCGTGACCTCTTGGCTTAACGGTTTGGATGGGGGCAATGACTCTGGACTGGTGTTTGCCACCAGCATGCCAGACCATAGCATTCACTTAGTACTGTGGAAGGAGAACGGATAAACACAGACAGGGTCAGTGTACCTGAGACTGCTAGAATATGAGCTGCGTCATGCATGCTCTGGAATATATCAACCCTAACTGCCAAGATAGATCATACATGGACCAAAGCATTTTCTTTTTAGCCATTTTTTTCTTCAGCATACAGTCATCCTCTAGAAACCCACATGAGCACTCACAGTTGGAAATGGAAGATGAAGAAATCATTTTTCTGACCTTGTACAATCGTTCCTGATTTCTAAAGAAGCCTGAAAACCTTTCACTGGTTTTCTTATCTTGGACAAAGAAGAAAAACAGACTTAGTGTGAAGACCAGTAATTGCTAATAGTTGGCCCCCAGAATAAATACCATCATAGAAATTCTCCTGTGATGGCCTCAGCTGTGAAAGAGGAAATGTGTTAGGCAGTTTTGCAGTGTGTGAATGGGTGTTATTTCTGGGTGAACTTTTATAAACACTATTAGGTCATGTTGCATGCACCAAGAGCACATCCATTGTCAAGCCAGTCTCCACACTGACCTGCTTAAATATTGGTCTCCATCAGGAAAAGCAGGGTTGCCTTAAACCAGTGGTTTTTGAACTTCCTCTGGTATTCCTCCTTTCAGAATTTGCAGAAAGTTGACACTCAAGTCTGTCTCACCCTGCAAGAAAATAAACTAAAGTCTGACACATATATATATATGTATATATGTGTATATATATGTATATATGTGTATATATGTGTCAGACTTTAGTTTATTTTCTTTGCATAAATTTTGTCATTTAACTTGGTTTGACACCATATTTTCCGCTGGTTGTCCACACCTCGAATTACGAGAGCCACTGCAGTAAACACAGCAACTGTTTTGAAATAAGATGGGAATATAAAGATTAACACCACTTAACTGCGTGTTTAAGTGACATTTTTGCTGAATTGGTGTATATGTATACAATGTACAATATTGGGCGTTTTCACTAAATTCCACTGAAGATTATATGATAAGAGGTTTCAGTGTCAGCTTGAGTGAGTTGGGGTGCCTTTTCAGTTCATTTGATGTTAAAAACTAGAAGTCCTGGTAACTTTGGCACATTGCAGTGTTGTTACATTGTTCTTTTCTTTTGATATTTTTGTACTTGATATACTCTCAGTCTCAGATGTCTGGATTTTTATTGCTACTGCCTGGCATAAATTTCTTGGGGAACAAATGAGAAATTGACTATTCAACATCAATTTTATTTTTGTGAAAGGTCTCAATATTTCACACAGCTGAGATAGTGACTTCTGCCAAACTGACTATTTTAAATTTCAAAAGGAGTTTTGACCAGTTTTTCCATAATGTAAATTCTGTTAAACGTGCCTCATTCTATGTCACCTTTTTATTATCCCCCACTTTTCATTGTCTTTTTTTGGCACTGGCAGGCCTTATATGACCATGGATCAGAGTGCATTCACCAGACTTGATTTATGAGATTTAATTCATTATTAATGATCTTTTTCTTGTATCCTCACATGGATGAATGTACACAGCACACTTACAGACTGCTTTTAGATTAACACTTCCAGTCCAATTAAAACAATACCGCTATACTGTATTCTGACTGTTGTCTTGACCGTTACAACACATTTAAAACCCAGTAACATGACTTGTAAATAAAGTGAAAAATGTGAAATAAGAAAATTTCTATGTTCATGTACCTTTCAGAGTTGGTTTCATTGCATTTAAGCACTTAGATCACAAATTATTTTGCTCATCTGTAATCATTCTTTGGTTACTTGCACCTATCTATAATCTGCTTCAGTTCTGCAGTCCTTCAAATAAATAATGTAGCAGATGCATCTGTTTGTGTTTTATCATGCCAAAAATGGTGTATCCAGGCTTTTTTCCTGAAAGCTGAGTTTGTTAACCCAGAAAGAGCGCTAACCTAACCTGTATTTGACTCACTAATTCTGCACATCTAACCTGCTTGCAGGCAAGTTTTCTTCAGCAAGCTCTGACTCCTCCCCTTCTTCTGCACCTGAACTAATTGACTCTGGGTTTAACTTTTGCGTTCATACAGATATCAAAGGAAATGGCGGTTTACAATTAATTTGCCAAAGTTTACAACTTTGTAAACTTGTAGTCCTATTTAGATATTAGAGTTGCGTTATGTGTTTACCATGAGGTAATTTATAATTAGTTATTGAATTGAAAGGCTGACATCACTCAGTGGACATGGATTTTTTTTTAAAGGCACAGGAGATCTATAAAATCTACAGGTTACATCTTCCTAACACTGGGCGAAAGGGTTCCCTGGAAATATTAAAATAAAACTGATTGCAAACTGCAACATTTAGATTCAGTTCCAACTTTTAGATAAATTTGTTTTTTCACTGTTTGCCAGTTTAAATGTTAAATTAGCTTTACTGACATCAACATAACATTGTGAAGTTGGTTTTTTTTTTCAGGTTTTCTGTCCCAAAAAGGCAGATGCAAGTTGGTTCAATCAACATCATCATCATGGTTGCTAAACCTGCTTTCTAGAACTAGAAAGAAAAAACATATTTCTCATATACTGGCTTTTCTTCGTTGGCTCCTTGTTAAATCCAGAACTGAATTTTAAAGCCTTCTCATTAAATATGAGGTCCTGAATATCCAGGCCCTTATCTTACCTCAAAGACCTCATAGTACGGTATTACCCCAATAGAGCACTAAGCTCTCAGATTGCAGGTTTGTGGTTCCTAGGGTATTTAAACATAGAATGGGAGGCAGAGCCTTCAGATTTCTTCTGTGGAACCAGCTCCCAGTTTTAATTTGGGTGACAGAAACCCTCTCTACTTTTAATATTAGTTTTAAAACTAAAAAATAAAGAAAAAAACATATCGTTGGGGCTGGATAAGTTGACCCTGAATCCTCGCTTAGGCTGTTGGAGACTTCCTTTGAGTCTTCACTCGCCTTTTTTACTCATTGTATTTATATACCACTGTATTTAATCATTAGTTATTATTAATATCTGGCTCTCAGCTCTGGTATCTCCAGCTCCACCTCCTGTCATTTTGCTGATGTCCCCACCTCCAAATTATGCATCATAGCAGGTCTTAATGTCTTCCTTTCACTCTTGCTGCTATCCACCTGTCACAAATCACTCCTGAAACTCATCTCTGCCTGCTTGACCCTGTCCGTACTCTCTTCTTCACCTCTCTTGTGCACTGTCCATTGCTTTGTATTATTGACCCCATCTGTTTAAACTTGTCTACCTTCTCTACTGCTGTTCCTTGCAACTTCACTGTTTTACCTGCCTCTTTCTCATTCACAAATGTGTATTCCATCTTGCTTCTACAGACTCTCGATTCTGTCTTTGCACTTGCTCCTTACACTCATAACAGATCACAATGTCTGTTAACATGGACACCTTCCTGATCTCATCTGTCAAACTATCTATCACCATGTCAAACATGATCGGGCTTGGCACCAATCAATGATGTAATCCTAGCCCCACTTTGTACCCATCTGTCTCTTCAACTGCACACCTCACTACTGTTTAGCTCTCCTCATAGACATGATGCATCATCCTCACTTACACTACCAGTGGGAACAAAACGAATATGACTGCACATTTACGCCGACATCACCCTAGTGCAAAGACAAGTGGAAGCAGACAAAAACAACAAGCATGCATGCTACAAACTTTACCCGAGTCATTTAGACAGCCGTTAGCACATGATTCTCCTTATGGGGACCTGATATGTTTAATATGCTGCTGAGAGTATACCCCAGAAGAAGCGTATAGTATAGCTTTTATTTTGGAAAGAGCCATTTCTCTGTAATAAACTCTCTTCTCCAAAGATGAGTGATTTCTCAATCAGATTTTTTTTTCCATTATTTTGTTGTTTCAGCAACATTAAATTTAAAAACTGTACTTCTGAGTTAAAATATATATTTATAATTTTAATAAATGACAAATTAAAAAGGCATGAACATTTTTTTGTATCGAAAAAATATCGAACCGTGACACCAAAGTATTGAACCGAACCATGAATTTTGTGTATCATTGCACCCCTACTAAATACACAAAAGGATAACAAGGGAATGAGGACCAGGAGGGAAACAGCTGGGACTAATCACGCACATGAGACAGGGAGGAAGCAAAACAGAATACTCTAACACAGGACACGGGACTGTCAAAGTAAAACAGGAACTACAGGAACATAGAGTAAGGAATGACGAAGGAACACAGGGGAGGTAGTAACAAAACCTAAAGACTAGAAATCACAAAATACGAAAGAATAACTAAGGGAGCTAGAAATACAAAAGAATAAACCACTAGAAAAACCACTAAATCACAGAATATCATTAATCAAAACATAAGCACTGGGTTACCAGACCCAGGACCATGACAGCAACACAAAATAGGTTAACAATTTAAAGCTATTCTGCAGCAATGGAGGTTGGTCGAGTCCTGAAAGCTGGTGCTACTAATCCCTACAGGTGTTCTAACTTTTCTGGATTACTTACAACCCCCTCTGTGTGCATAAAAGCAGTACTGGAACACACTGCTAGTACCATACCCTCATGAGCATCAGTTGAACAGTATTGTACTGCAGAAAGTAGTTTTTTGCTACAAAAATGGCAAGAAAAAGGCAATTAAAAATGGAAGAGACAGATCATCATAACACTTGAAAGTGTAGGTCTTTCCTACAGAAAAATTGGAAAGAAAGTCAAGGTGTCAGCGAGTACAGTTTCCTTCACCATCAAAAGGCACTCAGAAACTGGAGCAAACTCAGGAAGAGGTCTGGAAGACCCAAAGCCACAACTGAATCAGAAGACAAGTTTCTGAAAGTTATCAGCTTGTGTGATAGGCAGCTCACAGAACAACAGCTTCAAGCACAGCTTAATAGTGGTTGTAGTAAGCAAGTCTGAGTTTCAACTATGAAGAGAAGACTTCGAGCTGCAGGTTTGACAGGACGAGTTGCAGCAAGAAAGTCAGATGTCTGAATAAGACAAAGAGGCTTGCCTGGGCCATGTAAAACCACAATTGGACTACTGAAGACTTGAAGAAGGTATTATGGACTGATGAATCAAAATTTCAGATCTTCGGTTCATCACATAGGATCTTTGTATGCCGTCAAGTAGACGAAAGGATGGTTCCACACTGTGTGGCATCAACTGCCAAACATGGAGGAGGAATTGTGATGGTCTTTTTTTTTTTTTTTTTTTTTTTTTGGCCTGTCCCGTTTGGCTCTTTTGCCCTCAGAATTGTTGTCTAAAGGCAAAGAAAGATGCCCAACGGATTTACTTTACCAAACTGACCATCCCAGCCTTGCCGTAATGGTCCATTTGATTCACCTTTTATTGTTTATTTTATTTTCACTTACTGAATACGGGACAGACTTGACTGGGGGAAAGAAGGGGAGAAAGAAAGAGGGAAAGAGAAACAGCTGAGAAGAGGGACGGGGGAGAAGGGCAAAAGACAAAAACCAACAGAACGGGCAGAGAAAAAAAATGCATATATCAATCACCTGGGTCACCTGCTGAGAAAGAAAAAAGAAAGCAAGCAGAAGAGAACAAGAGTAATAGAATAAACAACATCACAATGATATATGGGAATATGACAGTAAATACTAAATGTTAAACATTATTGTGCAGCACATAAGATCAACAGAACACAGTGTGCTTTGAGGTAGGAGCCAAAAAGGGTGTAGTTTGTGGGTGTGATCACCCGTGTGTACACCTGTGAGCATGGACGCGCTTGTTTTTTGTTTTTTAAAAGGTTCCTTCATGTAATAATCTGCTAGAGGGTGTGGGGGGGCCACAGCCCCGTCCTCCAGGGCATGAAGCAGGTGTGGAGGAGATCAAAACTCCAGACATCCAGAGGCCCCCAGAACACAAGAGACCAAGGAAGACCAACAGAGGGGCAGCTGCGCCACTGTCCCGGAAAGAGCTGAGGAGAGTCCCAGATGAGGGCTCACTCAGCAGCCGCGGAGCAGAAGCCAGGGGGAGTTGCAGTGACGCGCCCGTGAGCTCCGCCGGCAGCCAGCTGCACCTGAGTGACCGAGCCCCAGGCCGAGAGGCCGGGGGCACCCCACCTCCGAAGTGGCCCGAGCGAGCCCCAGGCTCCAGGCCCCGATAAGCGGCCGCCAAGGAGTGAGCCGGTGTGTACCTGGACGCCCACCCCCGGACACAAAGAACCACCAACGCACCGATGTCTGAGGGAGTCCGCCACTGGCAGGGGAAGTGGTGGTAGGGGGAGATAGGCCTCCAAACCTTGGAGGGCCTGAGATGTCCCCAGAGAGGTGGCGCCTGACACCCAACCTCACATATAGACACAGACATACAGGCACACACAGATGCAAACATCCATTCCCACCTTCATGCTCTCATATGCACTTACTCCACACTCAACCAACGTGGAGACAGACATAAAAAGACGTTGTACACACGATCACACTCCCCAAGCGTACTCTACAAACCGGGTCTAGGTGCCCCCGCCCCTGGAGGGGGGAACTGCACCCAGACCCAGGTGGTGTTTCCCTTTTCCCTGCGGTGGGGGGAGGCAGACCGCCCCGACTCCACAGCAGCAGGAAGGCTCCACACTCCAGACCGCAGTCGGACGGCCAACTCCTCCTCCTAGCCCCCCTGCTCCAGCAGGTCGCAGAGAATGGGGGTGAGAGAAGACTCCAAACCTCCCTCCACCCGCTCATTGTAGTGTTGATGCATGTGTGTTTTAAGGTGCATTTAAAACCCAGGAGGGCATGGAGCTACCTGCCAGAGAGCAGCAGGTAAGCGCATGGTCCCTCCTGCTAGCCCTCAATGTCTATGTGTATTTAAAATTGAGAGGTGGACAACGATGCCAGGGGTGGGGTGTACACCCTGATGGTACTTTGGACTCCGTGTATCGTGCCCACCCCCAAGATCCTATATGTATGTGTAATGAGAGTGTGAGTAATGTGAATGTCTAAGTTGTGGGATAAAATTGAGGCAGAGGCAGCCAGAAGGGGACAGAGGAGGGGGTAGCCTCCTCTGCACCCTGGTGACATACCCCTACTCCAAGGCCCTGCATGTGTGGGTGGTTGTGGTGGAGCGGGAAGAGGGAGGCAGCTGGAGATGGGGAGGGAAGGAAGGGAGGGGCAAGTGACCCCTCCCTGGGGCCAGCTCCCCCGCTGACCCCAGTAGGCAGCCCCACACTCCGCGACCCGCCAGGGAAAGGGGGCCCAGGCCCATCCAGACCGGGGCCCAGTGCAGCAGCGCCGCCCGGCCCCACAGAGCCCGGGACAGTCCACCCAACCCCACCACAGAGAAAACTGCACCCACCCCACCATCCACTCATCTTCCAGACTACATAAGACAATAAACACCCAGGCTGAGATCTTCCTCCACCTCTCCTGTATCTCCCCCTCCTGCAGAGGGAGCTCCTGAGGAGAGGAAAGCTCCTGCAAGATGTGACAATCTCCCCCACCAGTTGAAGAGCCCCCCAGGTGGCTCGATGCACCGGCGGCACCCTGCTCCAGGGCCGGGCCCCCATGCACCCACCCGCCCACAACCCCGGCAACACACCAACCAGGACCCAAGCCCCCGAGGCCCGGTCCGGGTCCCAGCCCAGAGACGGAGCGCCCCCAGAACCTCACGCCCATCCCGGACCCACCCAGGGGCAGCCAGGCTACCAGGTCAGTAACCCACGTCCGTCAGCACAGACCCTCCCCTAGCCCCGCTGCACGCAGCCGCGAGGAAACAGTCACCTGAGAGCCAACAGAGCCCCTAACCGGACGTGACCGCTACCCCGGGTTGAGCCCCCCAAGGAAGATGCCTCCGGGGAACCCCCCGACGCCCTAAGCCTGTCCCTACCCCCACACCAATCACAACAGTGAAGGCGGGACCAAACTATGACCCCCCACCCCCACTAGGTGATGGAGCTGATCAAAGGAGCCCAGAGCAATTGATCTGATGTGGTGGCAGAGGCTGTATCAAGACTAATGTAGTCTAATAGATAATTTCTATATTGGTTAGAATTAAGATTATTTTTATTTTTCCAGTTCATGAGGACTGTTTTCTTGGCTATGCATAGGGCAGTGAAAACCATATGGGCTATATTCTTTTCTGAAATGACATTATCTAAGCTGCCCAACAAACACACTAAGGGGGAAGTTGGAATGTTACATTTCAGACACTTCGATAAGTCTTCACATATCTCGCCCCAAAACTTCTGAACTGGTGGACAGAACCAAAGAGCGTGGATATAATTGTCCGGTGAATTGGTTTGGCAGTGTGAGCAGTTGTTGGTAGACGTAAAGCCCATCTTGAACATCCGATGACCTGTATAGTGCACTCTATGTAATATTTTGTATTGAATTAATTGAAGACTGGGATTTCTAATTAGATGAAAGGTTTTTAAGCAAATCTGAGACCAGAAGTTTAGGTCTAAGTTAACTGATAAATCCGCTTCCCATTTTGCAATAGGAAGTGATATTGATTCATCTGTTTTAGAAAGCATTCTGTATATTTTGGATAGTAATTTGGGGGGTTTAAGAGTAAGAAATTGAACCACACTTGGTGGTGTTTGTAGTTCAACTTGACCCGGTTTAAATTTCTTTTTTACTATGGATTTAATTTGTTGATATTCTAAAAATCTTTTCTTGTTGATCCCATATTGTGTAACTAGTCCGTCAAATGAAATAAATTCTGTTCCTTCTAGTATATGTTCTAAATATTTGATTCCTTTATCACTCCAATCTGAAAAGTTTATCATATTATTGTTTTGTAATATGTCAGGGTTGTTCCAGATAGGTGTACGTTTGCATGGGATTAATGAAGACACCGTCAATTTTAGAAACTCCCACCATGCTGTCAGAGAAGAGCTGATGTTGATGCTTTTAAAGCATTCATGTCGTTGGATGTTTGAGCTGATAAATGGTAGGTCTGAGATCTCTAGATTATTGCAGAGTGCTTGTTCTACATCTAGCCAAGGTTCATCTAAGAGGGTGTGTTTTAGCCATCCTGAGATAAACTGAAGCCTGTTGGCTAAGAAGTAGTGCTGAAAGTTAGGCAGTTCTAGTCCTCCTTTATCCTTGGTCTTTTGTAGTGTTTTTAAGCTTATACGTGGGGGTTTATTTTTCCAAAGGAATTTGGACATACATGAATCTAGAGATCTGAACCAATCTTGTGGCGGTTTAGTTGGGATCATTGAGAATAAATAATTTATTTTTGGTAAGACCATCATTTTTATAGCGGCAACCCTTCCCATGAGTGATATGGGTAGACATTTCCATCTAGCCAGATCATCTTCTACCTTCTTTAAAAGTGGGATATGGTTTAATTTAGTTAGATCTGCAAGCTTGGGAGAAACATTAATACCTAAATATTTTATATTTCCCGATTGCAGTGGTGTAGAAGAGGAATTATGGAAGGAGCAATTAATCGGTAGGACTGTAGATTTTGACCAGTTAATTGAGTAATCTGATATTCTTGCAAAAGAGTTTATCAATTCAATCACCCCAGAGATATTGGTTTGTGAATTTTGGAGAAAGAGTAACACATCATCCGCATAAAGGCTGATTTTATGTTCCACGTTCTTGCATTTTATGCCCTTAATTACTGAATTCTGTCTAATTGCTGCTGCTAGTGGTTCAATAAAAATTGCAAATAGTGAAGGGGAGAGTGGGCATCCCTGCCTGGTGCCCCTCAAGAGACAGAAGCTGGAGGATGTCTGGTCATTTGTTCTAACACAAGCTGTTGGGGAATTATATAATATTTTTAACCAGTTTATGAAAGAGGATCCAAAACCAAATTTGTGTAAAGTTGCAAATAGAAATTTCCAGTTAACTCTGTCAAATGCTTTTTCTGCATCTAAAGAGAATATTGTAGTTTCTAGGTTTTTACTGTATGAGTAGTCTATCAAATTAAGTAATCTACGTGTATTTGTTGATGAGTGCCTACCTTTTATGAAACCAGTTTGGTCAGGATGAATTAAGAGGGGGGTTATTTTCTCCAGTCTCTTTGAGAGAGCTTTGCAGATTATTTTAAGGTCTACATTTATAAGGGATATTGGACGATAGCTTGAGGGATATACAGGGTCTTTGCCTGGTTTTAGCAGGAGATTAATGTTTGCAGAATTCATATTTGATGGAAGTCTGCCCTTTTCTTTAATTTCCAACAACGTTCTGTAGAAAACTGGTGCTAGAATCGACCAGAATTCTTTGTAGAATTCTGCAGGAAAGCCATCTGGACCTGGAGCCTTATTATTGTGCATACTTATCAGGGCTTCCTGGAGTTCACCTGGTGTCAGTGGTGAATCCAGTGCCATTGCTTGAGTGTCCAATAATTTTGGAAGAGTTATATTGTCCAAAAACTGATCAATTTCTTTTTTAGATGGGTTTATTTGTGGTGAATACAACGTTTTATAGAAATCCCTGAAAATGTTGTTTATTTGTATCGGTTCATATAATGTGTTCCCAGATGAATCTTGAACAGCACATATAGTTGTTTTTTCTTTATTTATTTTTAGCTGGTTTGCTAGAAATTGACCAGATTTATTACCATGTTCGTAATTTTGTAGGCGTAGTCTTTGTACTAAGAATTTTGTTTTTTTTTTATCAATTATCTCATTTAATTCTAGTTTTGTTTTGCGTATTTTGTTCAATGTTTCCTGATCTTGGTGGGACGCGTAGGCTTCTTCTAGTGATTTGATGTTTTTTTCTAATTCCTGAATATTTTTGTTTTCTTTTTTCTTTTTATGTGATGAGAAAGAAATTATTTTACCTCTCATCACAGCTTTCCCTGCTTCCCATAGAACAGAAGCTGATGTTTCGGGAGTGTCATTATAGTCCAAATATGAAGTCCACTCTTTTTTAAAATATTTAATAAAGTCTTCATCTTTAAGTAGTGATATATTAAATCTCCAGTTTTTTCTTGGCGTAGTATTATTCTTGTGCATTAGTGTTAAAGATACAGGACCATGATCGCTGACAGCTATAGGGTGAATCTCAGTGTCTGAAATGTCGTTCAGCAGTGAGCTGCTGACCAAAAAATAATCCAGACGAGAGTAGGAGTGATGGACATGTGAGAAAAAAGTATATTCCTTACTGGTGGGGGAATTGTGATGGTCTAGGGCTGTTTTGCTGGATCCAGGGTCGGTGACTTGTACAGAGTTGAGAGGTCCCCTGAACGGCTACCGCAGCATTCTGCAGCACCATGCAATACCCTCTGACATGTCCCTAGTTGGTCAATGGTTCATCCTACAGCAAGATTATGACCCAAAACACAAGTCAAAGCTATACCAGAACTACCTCAGGAAAAAAGCTTGAAAACAGTGGCCAGCACAGTCTCTAAACCCCATTGAGCTGGTTTGGGATGAACTAGACAGAAGAGTGAAAGCAAAGCAACCTGCAAGTACCACACATATATAGGAACTTCTGCAACAGATATGGGAAGAACTTTCTGGAGAATATTTGATTTCTATTGTAGAAAGATTACCATTCAGCTTTTATACAGTGGCTTGCAAAAGTATTTGGCCCCCTTTAACTTTTCCACATTTCCACATTACAGCCACAAACATGAATCAATTTTAATTGGAATTCCATGTGAAAGACCAACACAAAGTGGTGTACACGTGAGAAGTGGAACGAAAATCATACATGATTCCAAACATTTTTTACAAATAAATAACTGAAAAGTGGGGTGTCCGTAATTATTCAGACCCCTCAGTCAATACTTTGTAGAACCACCTTTTGCTGCAATTACAGCTGCCAGTCTTTTAGGGTATGTCTCTACCAACTTTGCACATCTAGAGACTGAAATCTTTGCCCATTCTTCTTTGCAAAACAGCTCCAGCTCAGTCAGATTAGATGGACAGCGTTTGTGAACAGCAGTTTTCAGATCTTGCCACAGATTCTCGATTGGATTTAGTTCTGGACTTTGACTGGGCCATTCTAACACATGGATATGTTTTGTTTTAAACCATTCCATTGTTGCCCTGGCTTTATGTTTAGGGTCGTTGTCCTGCTGGAAGGTGAACCTCCACCCCAGTCTCAAGTCTTTTGCAGACTCCAAGAGGTTTTCTTCCAAGATTGCCCTGTATTTGGCTCCATCCATCTTCCCATCAACTCTGACCAGCTTCCCTGTCCCTGCTGAAGAGAAGCACCCCCAGAGCATGATGCTGCCACACCATATTTGATTTTGAAAAGTCTCAACAGGATCTTGAGCTTTATTGTGAAAGGTTTATGTGGAACATAAACAAGCGGACACGCGATGCTGTTACCGTTGTTGTTGCTAACCACAACGCATAAAAACAGGCGCTTGTCCGTCTGTAGTGTGGTTATATAAAATATAAGAGAAAGAGAGAACTTTAAGAAATTGATATAGCCACTAAAGTGACCATCAAAACGATGAAAAAATATTGCCGTAAACAGTTTATTTTGCGACAGCACGAAACAAACGATAGCGTAAAATGAAACGATAGACGTTTTTATATCGTCATCCGATATATATCGTTATATCGAACAGCCCTGGTATTACAACAAAAACATGAAGTCTGCTGAGTATCCTTGAAACCAAGGAGTCTTCATTTACAGTATTACAAATATTGCTTTAAAAATCTGTACGAATCTTCTCAGCAGTGCATGTAAACAACGCACACGCTTGAATTTTTAATTATTTTTTTTTAAACAAAGTTTTGTTTTCAGGCAAGTCTGTTGTTTAAATCCTGATCTTATTCATTCCTCCAGTGCACTCATTGTTACAGTACACAATATCTAGATCACGTGCTAGTGACATAAAGTTCACTGATCCAAATCTGTCCATTAGAGGGTAAGGTATTGGGGGCAGCCAATGTTTAAGGTGGAGTGTGGCATTAAGGCTGTAACAAGTGAAGTGACAAGTCTCTAACTGGCTAATTGGTGGATGTCTGACTGCTAAGCTCCACACTACAAAGGAGCCACTAAAGCTGATAACGACATTAATTGACCAGGGACTAAACCCTGGCCTGGATTCACTGGACTGTACAAGTTAACACAATGCAGCAGGCTGAATGGTTTACATCATTCAGGCTACACATACAGACCAACATGACCTCGCCTGAAAGTCATTGAGTGCTAATTTGTCAATGTGTTTTTGCAACCAAGGCTCAGGCAGTGGTTTATTTCTTTTGTTTTGTTTTTTTGAAAAAAAAACCCCCACATTTATTTATTTATTTTTACAAGTTTTACATAATACACAGTTAGTTTATTTCTTTAAGGTGTAAATGTAACTGGTAGATGTTGGAACTGATGTAAATTAGAAAATCCATCCATATAATGCACCCACTGTCAAAACCAAACAAGTATATATATATCTCTTTTTTATTTATTGTGGGTGCATTTTTGCCTTTAGTTTAGAGTTGAGTGTAGATACAAATGTATTGAAAAAACCCCGGGTATTGTGGTGTCTCATGCAGAAAAAGGGCTACATTCAAAGAGATGTACCTTTGAGAGATGTACTATTACAAAACAATACCGAAACTCTGTTTTTGAAGCTTCTACATTCAGTTTTTGCTGATTTCAGAGTAATAATTTTACCTTATTTGTTATGTTATTGAACTTGTCATAGACCTTGCACAAGAATGCTTTTCCACTTGGCAGCCATCTTGAAATAACTGTAGACTCCTATTTGTGCTGTTATTTTTGAAGAGTTTGACTTTTATTTCAATAGTCACCAAGGATAAAAGCTGCATAAACTAGAATCATTAGTCAAATGGGACTACAAAATTTAAGAAAAATAGATAAATGTTTAAGAACTTTCCGAATTATCTTTGCTGTGGTGGATTTCTCTCATATATTTCTTCTGTCTGTCAGTTGGGTGGACTGTCACCTCACCTCAAATGGTTGAAGCTGATGGCCAGCCTTCCTTATTTTTCTTCAAACTGTTTCCAAGTTCTGCTGAATGGGAATGGTTGGCTTTTCCACTTTAGTATTTGAAGTTCTTTATCTTTATCTGAAGTGAATTGAACAGGTTTTACACATTTTTCACAAAAAGTTGCAGAATTCAAAGATTTGCCCTAAAGCGCTTCTAAGAACCATTCCATTTACCATTTGCTTTTGTTGAAGGAAAAATTATTTACAGATGATAATATTTTCTTACTTTTTTCTGTTTCTAGGTGGGACAGTTAAACGGTTTGAGGGCCTCTGAATGAAAAACAGTATTAGCAGGTGCTAATCCAGTTCATGTTTTCCTGTTTTCTTTCACGTGGCTGATTATGCTCCAGTCTAAAGCAGGGAGGGCTTTCGGTCTGTATCCAAGCATGAGTATTGGGGCAACCGCAACACAGCGAGGAGCCTTTACATTGCACAGCAACATGCCATTACTGTAGGACTTCTTCACTTGTTTTTTTTTTTCTACTGAAAAACAAATTGATATTTCCTTGTGGTTTTACATACCCCGGTCTGTGATTGTGCTATGGAGTTGGGGAAAGTTCATGTGAATTTAAAGACGGTGCTGCTGACAATGATGATGTTCAAATGGGGTGAGTACAAACACACTTAACACTTTTGTTTTAGAGAAGGTAACAGATTACATTGCAAGAGTAATCACAGGAATATAAAAAAAAATGGAGAACTATTTTAAAAATACATATATTTAAAATATTCTTTAAGATATTTCTTTTTCTCAACATTTATTTGTTTATTTATTTGATGGTCCTGAGGAGTCCTGAGGATTCTCACTTTTACAAACCAATAAGAGGAGCAGGTCCTAGAAATGCCATGAGTGAAAAGAAGTTTCAGGGAGGTGCTATATTGTGTTCTCAACAGTGACAGGACTGAAAACAATAAGTGAGAATATTGAGAAAACATAGACATGTCCATAACCATTACTTTAATTACTAGGCTGTTGTCAGACAAATATATTTAGCAGATTTTTAAATATTAGTAGTTAATATGTGGCTAGATCATTCAATAGAGAAGTTGATTTGTTAGAGACAGAATTCCTCATTTGCTTCTAGTTTTTGTAAGCTCTATCTGTCAGATTTTACACATGATTGGATCTGAATGAGAGATTGTGCTCCTTAGTCATGCATTCCTAATCAGTGCAACCAGTTGACTGGAGAGAAGCTCATTCACACCTATATGTGCATGAAAGGAGGGCAAAAACAAGGTCACATCTTGGTCACAAAGATTTAAAGCACAAACCATGTTTTCAGCTTTTTAAAATCTCCCTTTTAACAAAAACAAAGGCCCAGCAAATGCAGGCACTTCCTGAACACCGAAGAGAGCCAGAGTCCCACTACCGATCGTCACCAATTTCACAGAAAATAGGAAAACTCTAGAGAGTATCCTGAACAGATATATTACTATGGGATTCAGGAATGGCAAACCACAGAAGTGCAATGCTATAAAATCTTAAACAGGGCATTCTTCCACCCATCCATGACATCTTCCAGCCATTGTTTCCACATATAGCCTTTGCTGTTGTAAAGTATCCCATCCACTTCACACTGCTCATGCTCATTGTATCAGGTGTTTAGCTCCTCCTTGGCCTTCTTTAGTAATGATACTTGTAATAAACGTAGCCTGTTTGCAGCTCTGGAGGTCCAGATCTCTAAATTAGAGTCCCAGCTTTGCACCCTCGAAAAACCCCTGTAGCCAGTTAGCAGATTGTCCAGAGTGTAGTCCTAAACAGAAGCCCCCCAGTACACTGCATCAACTCATTCATGTGTCTAATTGTTTTTCCCCACTCGGCAAAACACCTGCTGGGAAACAAACTCTGATAATTAAAGATTCTGTTTTGAGATGTGAAGCTGGAAACACCAGCAACCTTCCAAGGACCAGAAGGAAATTTGAGGGAAATATGAAATCAGAGGTCACTAAATTAGTATCTAACGTTGCCAAAACAATGTCGGACTCTCTAGTTTTCTCTGGTCTCCTCTCCAATCGCACCAGGAGTGACGTCTTCAGCCGCATGTTCTCCCTATATTGCAATAATCGCAAAGAAAACAGTATTAGTAGTATCCACAACTGCACAAAAGAGAAAATGTGGATTTTTAGACATTAGGTGTCTGTCATTTCTAAGCCCTTATATTACATGAATTAATAATTGATCACCAATCAATTTACTCTGCCTCACAGAAACCCGATTATTTTGTTAGTTTAAATGAATCAACACACCTGAGTTGTACAAATTGTCACAATCCTCGAAGCACAACCTGAGGAGCAGGTGTGGTAACAAGCTTTGATTCCAACTTGTTAATCAACCACAGACACAGGTATAATTTTTATTACTTTGAAAGCCTGACACTTAGCCTTGTCCTCCCCAGCTGGAAAACTCAAAAAAGAGTTTTATTTGTTGTCATTTACCATCCACCTGGGTCTTGGTCAGTTTATCTGTTTAAATGCTCAGCTCAGACAAAAATAAGTATAGTGGGTGATTTTAACATCCATGTATATGCTAAAAATTACAGCCTCGACATGGCATTTAATCTGTTACTAGACTCAGTTGGCTTCTTTCAAAATGTGAATGAAACTGCTTTAATCACACTCTAGATATGTTCTGACATAGAAACTGAACATTTAACAGTATTTGCTAAAAGAAAACAAACAAACGAACACCCCCCCCCCCCAAAAAAAAAGAAAGAACAAAAACCTAACATTTAAATTTACAATAATGGATTACATTCCATCACAGTATGTCTTTCTGAAAGTGCTGCAACTGAATTGAACGATATAATTCATCCACTGTCATCTTCATTGTCTTGTGCCAACACAGTGCAGAGCAGATACCTGATTGGTACTCCCATAGAGGTTGATTATTTTGTTAATAATTTTACATTTTTACTCTGTACGACTCTGGATACTGTACGGAAAAAGAAAGCTTCCAATAAGAAGTACCTGACTCCCTGGTATAACTCTCAAATATGCACCTTAAAGCAGATAACTTGTAAGTTGGAGAGGAAATGGTATCTCACTAATTTAGAAGCTCATCATTTAGCCTGGAAAAGCAGTTTTATTACTCTGTAAAAATTCCTCCATAAAGCTAGAACATCTGACTATCACTGATTGAAGGAATTAAAAGCAACCCTAGGTTTCTCTTCAGCACTGCAGCCAGGCTGACAAAAAGTCAGAGCAAAGCAAATATTTAACGTTAACTAGTAATGGCTTCATGAACATCTTCGCAAATAAAAATTTAACCATTAGAGAAAAATTACTCAGAACCACCTCACAGATATATCATTATGCACATGCAAATCACTATTTTTTCTCAAATTGATCTTCAATAATTACTTCCTCCAAACCATCAATGTTTTTTTTGGACTCCATTCCTACAAGACTGCTCAAAGAAGTCCTACCATTAATCATATTTGTTTCGGTCTCAAATATGATCAACCTATGTCTATTAATTGGCTATGTACCACAGGCCTTCAAGATGGCAGTAGCTCTGGTAGTGGACTCCTTTCTTTGCTTGTCCTGCTAGACTTCAGTGCTCAGTTTGATACTATTGCCCATTATAATTTATTACAGCGATTAAAGCATGCTGTATGTACACTGAAAAAAAGGGATTGGTCATCTCTTGGATTTATGTAAGCATCTTGCGTGTATTCAACACAATTGCCTCATGCTTTAAAGTTAAGTGTAATTATATAGTGCAGAAACTACATGATATGCAGAGAGGGTATATTAAATTGTTCATATCATGTTTGAGTGAAGTAAGTCAGTAATATAGCAATGTTAAATCTTGCTACACTGCACATGATTTCATTGCGCACTTTGGATCGTGGTTTGAGGAAGGCTTCAATCTCAGTCAAGTCGAGAAGCCACCTTTACTTTTTTCAGTATACCGAGAAAAGGACATTAGGTGGTTGTTACATTTACAAAATTCTAACTTGTAATTTGAAAAAAAAATAATTTCATGTTTCTATGGTGAATGTAATTAAATCATGTAGGATCTGTAAGAAATTCAACAACTTAATTTGTTCTTGTTGATTTGACATGATACAATCTAGTAAGAGTGGTTAGTTGCGGGATTCATGAAATTCACAAGATCACATGAGATTTCAAACTGCAGGAAAATCACTGGAGTCATAAGAGGCAGACAACTACACACACACTACATGTACGCTATCGCTATTTAGATTGGTGGCATGGTGGATAGTGCTGTTGCTTTCTGGCAAGGTGGTCCTAGGTCCTAGTTTTCAAATCCACAACTTGGCTAGTTTGCAGTGGGTTCTTTCTGGTTATTCTGGTTTCCTCCCACAGTTAAAAGTCATGCAATTACAGTTAAGTTAATTGGTGATTCTAAATTACCCATGAATGCAAATGGTTGTTTGTCTCTATGTGATAAACTGGTGAGCTGTCCAGGGTATACCCTGCCTCTTAACCTATCATTTTGGGGTTATGCCCCAGCCCCTCTGCAACCCGGATAAAGATAGGAGGATGGTGGTCATTGTAAATCCATTCAATTTTTATGTTAACCAGACTCTAGACTTTGTTGAACATTATGTAATATGAAGACAACAAGTAGTATTTAAGTGACCAAGTAGTACTGAGGTAAAAGTTATAGAATAGTATTGGAATAAAATGAAAAAAAATGTGAAGGATTAAAATATTCCAAGAGCTCAACATACTTCATCTAAACATGTTTCAATCACGTTTTATCAAAACAAAAAAGGTTTATTGCATATGAATAAGTTGTGTTGATTACAGATTTAAGTTTCTGCCAAAGCAAAACAATTGTGTGCAACCAATGTCCACTGTTGAATTAAATAAATCCAACATGCTCTTTTTTTAGTGTATTAAAGGTACTGCTTCCAGTGGTTTGAATTATATCTATCTAATATACTCCAATTAAATGGAGAATCCTTTTCACACACTAAGATTAAATGGTAAATGGACTGGTTGTTATGTAGAGCTTTTCTACTCTCACTGAGCACTCAAAGTCCTTATACAACTCGTGCATTCATCTGCATTATCTAAGGTTTTTAGTGCTTCTATCTAACATTCACTCGCATTCACACTCCGATGGATGCATCGGAGGGCAACATGGGGTTAGTATCTTGCCCAAGGATATTTGGCGTGTAGACTGGAGGAGCCTGGGATCAAACCACCAACCTTCCAGTGAGTAGGTGACCCGCTGTACCACCTGAGCTACTGCCAGATTAATTATTGAGTTCCTCATACTTCCACACATGCTTCCCTTAAGCAGTAGCATTTGAAGGCATTGCATACATTTTCACTGCTATGCAGATGACACGCAACTTTGCCTATCCATGAAACCAGGACAGGCAAGTGACTCATATAAAACTGAGGTTACTGTACTCCTTAAAATCTAAGAAATATGGTATCTAACCAGATGCTGACTCTGAATGGCATTACTTTGGCATGCAGTAACACTGTGACAAACTGAAACACACTTTGTCAGCATGATGCTGAAAAACTGGTTCATGTGTGTATTACCTCTATCCTGGACTTCTGTAATTCGTTATTTTCCGTTATTGTCCTAAAAACTCCATGAAAAGCATTCAGTTGACCTAAAATACTGCAGCAAGAGTATTGATAGGAACTAAAAAAGAGAGAACATATTTCTCCTATATTGCCTTGCCTTCATTGGTTCCCTGTCAAATCCAGTATCACTTAAAATCACTTAAAATCCTGCTTCTCACATAAAAGGTCTTCAATAATGAGACCCATGAGACCCATATCACTCCATAAGAACACATTGCTCTCAGACAAAATAAGAGTGGGAGGCAGAGCCTTTAGCCTTCAGACCCCTCTTCTGTGGAACCAGCTTCCAGACAAACACCCTCTCTACTTTTAAAAAATTAGGCTTAAAACTTTCTGTTATAATCAAGCTTAAAGTTAGGGCTGGATCAGGTGACCTTAAATCCTACCATAGTAACGATGCATTCAGTTATTAATTATTATTCATCTCTGGCCCTCTAGCACAGCAAGTCTTGTCCTGTGTTACTCCCCTAAACCCCAGTCAGTTGGTGCAGGTGGTTGCCCCTCCCTAAACCTGGTTATGCTGGAGGTTTCTTCTTGTGAACAGAGGATTTTTCCTATCCCACTGTTGCTCATATGGGATCATATGATTGTTGGGTTTTTCTCTGTTTCTTTGTATTATTGTAGGGTCTTTACCTTACAATTTAAAGTACCTCAAGGCAACTGTTGTTGTGATTTGGACCTATATATTAACCTGTTTGCTCTCGCGTCATCAGGCAGAAATGTAGTCAAATGCCTTTAGTCAAGATTGGATAAAACTGACATATTGATGTTTTTAACTAAACAAATATAGAAGCTAGCTCAGAGAACTCAATAGGAGAGAGGAAGTCTAAATAAATATGAGCAGTTACTAAAGTTGCTGTAGGTTAAGTTGTCATTTTTATTTTGTCATTAGTAGTTAATTAATAATCAGAGTTGTCTCACAGAAAATGGAGACAAAATAGTGTGTGTGTCCAGGAAGAGAAAATTGTTTGTGATTGCTTATATTTGTGCCATAGGGAGTTTGACAGCTAAAGAGCTCTGTATGCAAAGGAGGAGCGACCCAGCAACTTTTCTTTAATGTACACTGGGCATTTTCAGCTTTGTTGAATTTTTGACCTTTTCCTCTGCATCACGTCCGACAGGTCCAGCTATCTGCACAATAAGCATCAACCTTATGTGTGTGTGTGTGTGTGTGTGTGTGTGTGTGTGTGTGTGTGTGTGTGTGTGTGTGTGTGTGTGTGTGTGTGTGTGTGTGTGTGTGTGTGTGTGTGTGTTCTGTGGGTTATCATAAAAAGTGGACATGTTAAAGAGTCAGTATTCACTTGTCTGTCTGAATGCATTTGCAGCTATTATTGCGTCAACTCTTTTGGAAAGGCTTTCCATAAATTTAGGAGTTTATTAATTGGAATTTTCAACCATTATTCCAAAAACACAATTAAGAGGTCAGACACCAATACTGGATAAAAGCCTCCGCTCGAATTCATCCCAAACGTGTTCTATCGGTTGAGATCAAGACTCTGTCCAGGCCAGCCAAGTGCTTTCACACCAAACTCGCTCATCCATGTCCTTATGGACCTTACTTTGCACGCTGGTGCACAGTCCTGTTTGAATAGGATGTGTCAAGCTATTCCCAAAAAACTGGAAATATGAAATTTTCCAAAATGTCTTGTATGCACCCAAAGGGTCACCTTTAAGTCTGACAAGTAGGGATGGAAATTTAGTAGAAAACTGGTTCAATTCCTTGGAATTATTAGCCTGCTTGGCTGCCAATTCTGCTTATTAATTCCGCTTTGTGCTACAGTCAGTTGATTATAGTGCATGTCCGTAAAGAGAAAAATAGTAGCATCCACAGCATGGACATTACTTTTATTTTTATTGTACGAAAGGACAAGAGAACAATGGTAAAGACCAAGGAGCTTGGAAAGAAAAACGTCTGGACTTCTTTAAGTAAGAAGTCCCGACGCTTTTCTTTCCAAGCTCCTTAGACTACGATGACCTGGATGACTGAGAACCTTCACAGGACAATGGTAAAGATTAAACTGTGTCCAGGACAGACTTTGGTTTTTGCTATCAGCTTTGTGTTGATACATAAATCAAAGAGAAAGATCATAGGTGTGATCATATTAGAATAGGGATTGTGCTGGTGTGTGGGACTGTGGCCTATAGGTTTATGTAGTTAAATGGTAATTATGAGACAGTCCATTTTACAGAGAAACGTTTGTAGTAAGCACTGTAACGAATGACCTTCGCCTGGGAATAATTAAGTAACGCACTGCATTACTTTTTCTTTTTTTAAAATGTGTCCAGCAGTTGTAACAAGCAGAATTAGGATCTGAATGCTTTCTAGTGACAGACATATTTGCTTTGCCAAGAGAAGGACCTCTCTCTAAGTTCCTTTTGCTAATGTTTTTGTTTTATTTATTTACATTATTTTATTATTCATATGTCTAGTGGATAACATGCTAGAGCACTTAAAGGCCAGATTCGTGAAAGATAAGAAGAAAGCAGAGAAATGGGCACTGGACACAGCTCCAAAAGCTGGGATCAGAGGCAGCATGCAGTTGAGGCCAGCTCCCCAAGCAAAAGTCGAGGACATGGCCACAGACCCCAGAACCTCGAGAACTGCACGAACCCTCGTGGAGTCCCCACCAAACAACGAAGAATCCCAAGGCACTTCAAAATACAAACCCTAAGGGTGCAGGCCAGCAACCATGCCAAAATGCCCTGTCAAATCCCAAGGGGAGGAGAGGGGCAGTGGCGACCAGTGGTGACAGCAAGGAGTGCAATCCCCTGCATTACTTTTAGAAAACGTTTTCTGTGTAATATGTGTAATACAATGCTTTGTTTGAGTAACAACCTCAACATTGATGACAATATACATAAACATTTGACCACACACTATACAATTAATTTGCTTTAATGCAATTAATGTGATATCCTTGATATGCTGCTTGCCCATGGTGGTGACTTTCAAAGCGGAGCCAATGGGAATTCAATAAGAACCAATGGGAGAATTGATAAGGAATCAAATATCAGTAATGGAATCCAAATTGCAATTCCTGTCTCTACTGACAAGCCAGATGGGGAGGAGGCAAGACTTCCTGCACCCATTTCCTGTATTATATCTGGGGCCTCAGTTGGCTAGTGGTTTGGTGCTAGGCTCACTGCGTATCAAGGTCATTGCTAGTTTTGGTGTGTTCTTCTCCCTGCTGCTCGCCACTGGTCATTGTGGACAGCCTGGGTCCATCCATCCATCCATTCGCTTATCCTTTTCAGGGTCGCTGGAGCCTATCCCAGCTGTCATAGGGCGAAAGGCAGGGTACACCCTGGACAGGTTGCCAGTCTGTCACAGAGCCAACACATAGGGACAGACAACCATTCACACCTAGTGACAATTTGGATTATCCAATTAACCTATCCCCACAAGTTGCATGTCTTTGGACGGTGGGAGGAAGCCAGAGTACCTGGAGAGAACCCACGCAAACACGGGGAGAACATGCAAACTCCACACAGAAAGACCCCAGCGTGATGTTGGAATTGAACTCAGGACCTTCTTGCTGTGTGGTAACAGTGCTAACCACCGTGCCACCGTGCTGCGACAGCCTGGGTCTCCTTGGTATTTCTCTGTCCACCTCTGGCTCCCGGGGGGCATTGTTGGAGTCTCTCACTCTCATTATCAAGTACTTTTTATGACAAGCGCTCATACAGAGACACTCATATTCTTTTTCTCTCATTCACACACACACTCACACACACATACACATATGTATGTCTGTTTGTGTAACCACCTCTGTTTTGTTAAAGATGCAGCAACTTTTCACTTCTCCACGCCCTTTTTCTCTCTTTCTGTCTCATTTTCTTTTTCTGTTCCACGTCCTTTTATCTTTATGTTATTATCTCTTCTCTTTCATCAAAATGGCCCTCACCTCTTTTCAGCAGCGGCTCCACTCAGATAATAAAATAAAATAAAAAGAGTGACAAGAGGAGCCTCTACAGAGCTCATCTTGGCAAAAGAAAATCTGTTTGGGGCAAAAAAGCATTCAGACCATGATTCTGCTGACTAAAACTGCCGAACAGAACCGGTTAGAAAAAATTAAAAAAAAACTTCTCTTGGCACAATGCAGTCAGACATGTGTCGTTCTCCTAGCAACCACTAAGCCCGCACTCATGCATCTGTGACACGTCAGACCAAAAGGGTGACTAGCTCAGCAGGTAGAGCAGGTCACCTACTGATCAAAAGGTTGGTGTTCGATCCCTGGCTCCTCCAGTCAGTATGCCAAGTATCCTTGGGCAAGATACTGACCCCAAGTTGCTCTCCAATACATCCATTTCAGCGTGAATGTAGCTAGGAAGCACTCAGTTTAGTTTAGAGGAAAGTGAATGTTGTATAGAGTGCTTTGAGTACTCTGGGAGAGTAGAAAGGTCCGCTCCAACTATTACCATATTACTAATGAGCTGTATTGTAAAGTGCTACTGGTTTTCTAAATTAGTATGAAACATTATGGATCGTTTCTTTGTTTTACTGCAATTGTAACACAACCTATGGTGGCAAATCTCAACTTTGGTAGGTTACTTGAGTGGAAACAAGCTAGAGGTTGAAGCTGTAAGCTATAAGCTCTTCGCCACCTGGAGATTACAAGAGCAAGGGGATTGACCCAAAGAGGCCAGAGGGATTACAACATGGAAAGGCTCTGGAGGCCTTCTGGTGAAAGAGAGGGACAGTAACGCTGTCTAATTAATCTCAGGTATACATCAAATGAGTGAGAAAATGTGTAAAATATGAAAAGGTTAGTAATCCAATCCAACTTTATTTATAAAGCACTTTAAAAAAGCCAGCACAGGATCAGAGTGCTGTACAGTAAATTAGTTAAGAACAATAGAATAAAACAAAACAGCAAAAAATAAAACACATAATACATAAAATGACAATTAAAACAGCCCCATATTAAAAAACAACATAAAACAACACAGAGTCAACTAATAAAAACGAATAAAAAATAAACTGAAAAGGCCAGGGAAAGGTAAATGGGTGCTTTCTTATACAGTAATTTTTCTACTGTACTTAAGCACTCAAAGTACTTTGTACAACATGTCCCATTCACACATAAATTCATACAAGCTTCGCGTATCTAAGTGCTTTCTATCTAATGGTCACACACACACACATTCAGACTTTGATTACTCTGTTTTCAGTCTTCCCCAAGGTTATTTTAGTTATGGAATAGCCAAAGATTCAAATGACCAACCTTCCAATTGTTCAACCTTTTCAGGCACAACATGTAATAACACTATAATACGTGTTAAATTAAAAAGCCCTTTTAAGTCTTTATAAGGTGCTTAATAAAAATTAATATGTTAATAAGAACTGAAAAAATAAACATATGTTAAATGTTTTGTGTGTTTATATGTTATCCTATAAAGCAACACACAATGGATAAGTAAATGTTTAAAAATGAAATACTAAGTAAATTAGTTGAACTTATTAATATTGTTAAATTAGAAGTTTCCCTTCAAGAATATCCTACAAATGAATTCTAAATCTGTTTCTAATTCTAAAATTCAACACTCTCTGTTCACTTATTTAAAAATAAACCATATTGTAAATATTTATAAATTTTATTACCCGTTAACTAAGGACTTAGCAAAGTCCTTATATTAAGCGTCAAATAGCTATGCTACTTAATATAGCCATGAGCCTGGGAAGAGATGCAAATCCTTTGGACTTTCTTTCAGAATGGATATCCAGGCATAATAAATCTCCCAAATCAAATAAGTAGAGCTACCAGCTGTGACAATCTGTGATAGGAGCAGCTAAAAGTAGCTTTTAATGTAGCTACTTATTTATTTCTATATTTATCCAACTGCTTCTTTATTTGTTAGTAGGGACTACATCACAGCAATTTTTCTGCATAAGAAACAAAAGGATATAGAAGCGTTGCTATATTATATTCAAATATACCAAAATACATATGCACTGAGATACAAATTTTAAAAAAAGACAGACATTTAGTATTATTGGCTATTTCACCTCTCCTTGATGTAGTGGTACAGAGAAAAGATAATGCAATACATTTTTTAAAATACTTACTGTTCATGTCAAAGTCAAAGTCAGCTTTATTATTAAAAACCATATTTACAGATCATACACAGGAATTTGAAAGTGCAATGGTCCCACGACCCGCAGGGTACACTAAACAACATAAAGATAAAAAGATAAAAATAAAATAAAAGTCTTATATACAACACAATACAGTCTTATATAAACAGCAATGTCCAACACAATCCGAGTGTTTGTGGGCAAGAGTTTGTGTGCAAGTGGGTTGGGGGAGTCAGTGAAAGGGCGATGTCCCCCTACGATGTGTAATTTGATAAGATTTATTGCAACATGTCTATGTCACTTAATTACTATGTTTATCCTATACTCCATCTTACATCAAGAAGACTTGAAGCTAATCTTGAATCCTTACAGCATCCTGGAGCACATCCAGCCTACAGGTGGCTAACACTCCTCTGGAGTCACTGTAATCTGGAAAGATCAAACGCAGTTAGTGTCTAATGTTTGGATTGAGGGCAGAAGGCACCTTAACCAGAACTGGAAATGGTAACACCCTTCTACTTTAACAGAGTGACTGTGGATAATGCCAGCCTTGAGGCCACACTTGAGGAGTTACTTTTTTTGCATGGTTATTCTGTAAATAAGACAAATTACAACATACTAATTAATTGTAGAAGAAGGGTAATAATGCATTAAATAATAGGAATAATTAGTCAGAGTTCAAAATCATTTTAATTATTAAAATTATAATTTAATTCTAAAAAATCAATTTAAAAATATGAATTTTTTAGCTCTGTCTGGGTTTGGGAGTTACGATCTCTCTTCTTAGATCATCATCCCCATGATATGGCTGAATGGATGGATGGATGTGTCTAAAGTCCATTCTCAAGACACAAATAAAAGACCTCAATAGTATTGGGGAGCTCGTATTGCAGTTTTTTTCCACAGTATCAGATTGATATTAGATTTTTGGGGGGGCATGACGAAAATATGTGCGAGTGATTGGTGTCCAAACTTCCACACTACCTCCAACATGGCTCCATCTTGTTTCCTCAAATTCTGATAAATATTATTTTTATAATCTTCTTCTTGTAAGTCAAAATGTCAGTTAATACATTAACCTACCTGGATATCGGTAGTTTGATCTTTTTAGCATAGTATTTACTCATTTGTAAGTATCTGAAGAAAACCTTGTACTCCAGTCCACATTCCTGTAGCTCTGCAAACCTTTAAAAGTATCCTCTATGACTTAACGTGCAGACTGCTGTAATGCCCTTGTCCCACTACTATCTGAATCCACTATCATTAGATCTTGGTTTGAATTATGATCAAGGGCTATGTCAATATTTTAATATTGCATAAATATACCACGTTGAATTAGGAAAGCCTAATCCTCCCTTCTGCCTGGATATAATGGACCCTCTGTCTTTTGCACATAAAAATCTCAAAATACCTTTATTGCAGAATTTAAATTGTGTGTCAGAGATTGTATGGTGAATAGACTGAAAAAGATAGAGCGGTTGTGGTAGTATGTTCACTTTAATGTCGATTTGAGTGCCAAAGCATCTGATTTTTGTCTTAACGGTGTCACGAATTGTGTTATACTTAATTAAGATATTATTAATATATTTAGTTACTTTAATCTTCCATTTGATCTACTATTTCTAGAAATTTCTTGGGACCACCAACCCATTCATGTCTATAATTGTTTTTCCCCACTCAGCGACACACCTGCCAAGGAACATGCTGCAGTTATTGGATAAACTTTTTTGAGACATGTAAAACAACAGCAACCATAGTGTCCATTATTTGTCTAGTGAACTGTCCAACATTGAGTGAAACCTGAAACTGCTGGCTAAGGATTAATGTAAATACCTTAAAACTGTAATTCATGTCAACAGTACTGACAACAGGTAACATGAATTGGAGGACACTAAAATTACTGCTGTATAACTTTTCCAAAACAATGTCAGACTCTATACATTGCTGGCTGGCTGAGTGTAAGAGTTTTAATCTTACACACCCCTTTGCAGCTCCTTTCCTCCCCTTATCTCCCCAAAACTCCATCCTGTAAGAGACTGTCTGCCCCCAGACCACCAAAAAAACATTCGAAATTCAGCAAAACCAATTTTAAAAAAGAACAATGTAGTATCTAAAACTGCACCAAAGAGTCAAACAGTGAAATGTGGATTTTTAAACATTAGGTGTCTCTCTTCTAAATCTCTGTTAGGCCATCAATTAACTGAACTTACAAAATATAAACAACATAATTCTGAAATCAACAATAGCATACAGATTAAAGCTAAAGAGTATCATCAACATAGCCTGGAGAACATTTGCTAATAAGATGAAGTTAGCTAAATAAGCAATCTCATAGAGTATTTAAAACGTAGAATGGGAGGCAGAGCCTTCAGCTAATGATGGAAGTTATTATATCTTAATCATTAGTTATTATTAATATCTGGCCCATCTATACAGTTGGGCAAAAAAGTATTTAGTCAGCCACCGATTGCGCAAGTTCCCCCACCTAAAATGATGACAGAGGTCAGTAATTTGCACCAGAGGTACACTTCAACTGTGAGAGACAGAATGTGAAAAAAAAATCCATGAATCCACATGGTAGGATTTGTAAAGAATTTATTCGTAAATTAGGGTGGAAAATAAGTATTTGGTCAATAACAAAAATACAACTCAATACTTTGTAACATAACCTTTGTTGGCAATAACAGAGGTCAAACGTTTACCATAGGTCTTTACCAGGTTTGCACACACAGTAGCTGGTATTTTGGCCCATTCCTCCATGCAGATCTTCTCGAGAGCAGTGATGTTTTGGGGCTGTCGCCGAGCAACACGGACTTTCAACTCCCGCCACAGATTTTCTATAGGGTTGAGGTCTGGAGACTGGCTAGGCCACTCCAGTACTTTCAAATGCTTCTTACGGAGCCACTCCTTTATTGCCCGGGCGGTGTGTTTTGGATCATTGTCATGTTGGAAGACCCAGCCTCGTTTCATCTTCAAAGTTCTCACTGATGGAAGGAGGTTTTGGCTCAAAATCTCACGATACATGGCCCCATTCATTCTGTCCTTAACACGGATCAGTCGTCCTGTCCCCTTGGCAGAAAAACAGCCCCATAGCATGATGTTTCCACCCCCATGCTTCACAGTAGGTATGGTGTTCTTGGGATGCAACTCAGTATTCGTCTTCCTCCAAACACGACGAGTTGAGTTTATACCAAAAAGTTCTACTTTGGTTTCATCTGACCACATGACATTCTCCCAATCCTCTGCTGTATCATCCATGTGCTCTCTGGCAAACTTCAGACGGGCCTGGACATGCACTGGCTTCAGCAGCGGAACACGTCTGGCACTGCGGGATTTGATTCCCTGCCGTTGTAGTGTGTTACTGATGGTGACCTTTGTTACTTTGGTCCCAGCTCTCTGCAGGTCATTCACCAGGTCCCCCCGTGTGGTTCTGGGATCTTTGCTCACCGTTCTCATGATCATTTTGACCCCACGGGATGAGATTTTGCGTGGAGCCCCAGATCGAGGGAGATTATCAGTGGTCTTGTATGTCTTCCATTTTCTGATGATTGCTCCCACAGTTGATTTTTTCACACCAAGCTGCTTGCCTATTGTAGATTCACTCTTCCCAGTCTGGTGCAGGTCTACAATACTTTTCCTAGTGTCCTTCGAAAGCTCTTTGGTCTTGGCCATGGCGGAGTTTGGAGTCTGACTGTTTGAGGCTGTGGACAGGTGTCTTTTATACAGATGATGAGTTCAAACAGGTGCCATTCATACAGGTAACGAGTGGGGGACAGAAAAGCTTCTTACAGAAGACGTTACAGGTCTGTGAGAGCCAGAGATTTTCCTTGCTTGAGGTGACCAAATACTTATTTTCCACCCTAATTTACGAATAAATTCTTTACAAATCCTACCATGTGAATTCATGGATTTTTTTTTCACATTCTGTCTCTCACAGTTGAAGTGTACCTCTGGTGCAAATTACTGACCTCTGTCATCATTTTAAGTGGGGGAACTTGCACAATCGGTGGCTGACTAAATACTTTTTTACCCCACTGTATATACATACATAAACAACAAGATCAGATATAAGGATATTGCATGTTAAAACTGTCTTTAGATTGGTACACATTGTTACACCCCAGCCTAGGCAACCGGCGTGCAACGCAGGAAAATAAAAATAAGGAAAAAACACACGACAAAAAAAACCCCCACTAAGGCTCTCCACCAAATTCCCAAAACGGAAGTGTCTCAAAACGAAAGTATTGACAAAACCCATTTACAGCTATTTACAACAAACTATTTATTTACAACACGGGGGGAGATCGCGACCATGACATACTGAAACACAAGGCTTAAATACATAGAAGGAGCAATCAGGGAATGGACCACAGGAGGGAAACACAGCTGGGGCAAATTAGACCTGACGAGACAAGGAAACGTAAGCTGAACACACTAAGATGACACAGACTTTCAAAGTAAAGCAGGAAATACATGACAGTCACGCAAAAAACAAAACACTGACAACACCGAAACGTAACAACATACACAGATGGTTATACAGTCATGTGCATACAGACAATACAGGAAGGGGCTCAGCACACAGCTTTGGGGAACTTCAGTGCTCAAAGTGAAGATGGTGTGCTTGTCCCTATCTTAACATTTTGAGGGTGGTTGATGAGAAAATATAATATACAGTTACATATTGAGGGGGCACTAGTTTGAGAAGTTTGTCTTAAGTTTGACTTAAATGTTGTGTTTGTCTCTATGAGTAAGGGCTGTGTGTAAGAGCCACACAGACTCTTTAGTTGATCTTTTTGCTCAGTAGACAATCTGGTTTTGATCTAGATCAGCTGGGATGGATTCCTTGATGAGAGTGGGTATCAGTCATTTAAAGCATTTTGAAAAGGTTGGGGTAAGAACTTTTTTGGGGGGGGGGGGGGGGGGTTGTTGTTTTTTTTACATACACGAGACGAGGGATGGTGGGCAGTTTTGTCTTCATCTCTCAAGATTTCCAGATAAAGATGTGTGAGTACCTCTGCCAGTTGGTCAGCACAGGACTGTAGTGGGTATCCATGTACACCATTAGGAGAAGCTACTCCTTCTGTTGATTCAATGGAGAAACCATCATTCCTGATGAGTCAATAGAAAAGAGGACCCGAAATATTGGGCTATTGCAGCTATCAAATTGTACAATTAAGGTAAGTTAAGGTAATCTAGGATGCTGACAAAGTTGTTGGTTTGTACATGTTACATTTTATTGGTATGATCTGTGATGGACTGAGTGCCCTGCCACATCTGCTGTCTGCTGCCAGTACTACAAAAGTCCTCTCCAATCCTAGCATGTAGTTATTTTTATTTTTAATTAATTTCTTTTAGCTTTTCTCAAGTCTGCTCTGGTAGTCCCATAAGCTGAGATGTCTTCTTATTTAAAGGTAGTGTCTCTGGCTGTGAGCAATCATTTGATATCACTGTTCTACTATGATTTCAGTTAGTCCACAGTGATGTAAAACTTGCTTCACTGGGCACAGTGTCAGTGATACTGGTGTTCTGGCGGTTTCCAATTCACGGTAGGCTTGAGCTTGGTGGTTCCTAGGTTATTCTTGAATTTCCAAACCATTTTCTCCTCATCCTTCCCCAGACCTATCTCAAAGTCATACATCCAGAAAAACTATTTGAACTGATTTATGTGATGTTTGAACTTGGAATTTGTGGTTGTTCAGGAATGCCTCCAAGAGACCTCTCCAACTTGTATAAATCTACAATTCTCCTTTGTACATGTTTAATCTGTTCCTTGGACTTTAAAAATTTACCTGATCTGACTGCATCACTTTCTAACTTTGCTACACCTGCTGTCACTGAAGATAACAGCATTTGAGATTCTAAATCTCAAGCTTTGCACAGAGCAGTTATGGAAGACAAGAAGTCAGACACAGATATAGAATAGAGAACTCAGTAGGCTTTTAAAAAATAAAGATGTGCAGACTAAATGCTCTAGTTCTAAAAAGTTCACAGTATGATTTGACTTGGTGTAAAGAAGAAAACAAAACAGCACTGTAGGTGATGTAATCCCAGGTTGAGGTTTTGTGGTCTATGATTTTATAATGATGGAAGTTAAGATTTGTGGCATAGTATATTTACAGTCATTGATCCTTATTTCTTATATTTTTGCACATTTGTCACACTTCCATGTTTTAGACATAAAACAAATTTTAAATGTTTGATAAATCACAAATTAATGTTGAATAACCAAAAATGATTTCGTTAATTACCAGTATTGTTAGCTTAGGGTACCTGTGGCATAAACATTACATTGGGTGGTGGTCTAATAAATTTATACGCAATTGCAACTTGTGTATGCCACTTTTCACTATGATGAAAACTGGGAACATAAACTGCATATAAGAGCAAAAAGAAAGAATAACACGTATAATCTTTTGGCTTGATTGCTTTCTATTTTGTAACAGAATTTTGTAACAGAAAAAATGCAGACAATTTGTAATCATAACCATGTTTCTTTACTTTTATTATTTATCTCTCTTTTCTTTTACACTGTCACTCTGCTCCCACATTCCTCTCCTCTGCAACTCAGTCACTTTTAATATCTTCCACTCCAGTGAGAATTTGGAGCCATAACACTGATCAAAGAACTGGGGACCAGGAGGTAGACTGGGGTATTTTGGATAGTGTGTTGAGAGTGGCCTATTTAAAAGGAATGTGAACTGATTCTACTGAGACCTAGTAGCACTGGCTGATGAGGGCACACATTAATATGTATTGAAAGAATTCACTGTACTTGCCCAGCCATTTTCCCTAGATACCCACAAATGTGAAATATGGACTGATATTTAGATACTGCATATCTGCCTTAAATTGGCAGTTACAGTGTTTTTCCAGTGTAGGTTTTAGTTCCCATTAGTTATGGTCAATGGCCAAATGAAACTTACTGAAGATTGTATTGAAGAAGGATCTACTAGTAGAGGTGCTACTTGAAGCTTTTCAACACAGCCCTCTTTGGTGGCATCTGGTGGCCAGAAATATTAAGACCAGCCTGAATCAAAACGAACTGCTTCATCATGATTGCCTGCTCAAGAGAACTGATTTGACAGCTTCTGTTTGATATCATGTGACGATTCTTTGTGATATTGGGCTACCGTTCTGCTCCTGTGAACATGTTTTTTTTTACAAAAAAACCAAAAAAAGTTATTTAATTTAATAATTTTGATGAATAAACCATCCTTGTTTAGACATGGGCCATTTTTTGATCTTTCTTTGCTTGTGACTTTGTAAAAATTGTCAAGTCTGTCTAGATTACAATTAAAATTGCCATTTTGAGACTAAACATGCAGAGAAACACAAGGTCTTGACTGATGTGGAGTGGTAGGGGGTATTTGAACTTAAAAGCAAAAAGGAATTTTAATCAAGATTTACACATTTAAAGACCAGCTCAAGAACAACTTTGTCATCATAAAATTTAAACAAAAAAACAAAAAAACAAAAACAAAAAAAACAGTAAATTATGAGGAGTTTATCAAAAAAACCAAGACTTAACAAAACGTAACACTGTACATTGCAGGAAATCTGTACAGTGGACAAACATATAGTTTTTCTCCTACGCTCTGATCGAGAGCTGTCATGTCTGCCACACACTCCAGTTACTCATCTTTGTATAGGTCATCTTTGTAACAAGACTTTGAGAATACAGAGGAGGTGGCAGTAATATGCTGAATGAAAGGGACTAGGTAAGGGAGTGATTTGACCACGGAGCTATATGTATGCTCGGAAAGGTTTAAACTGAAAAGAGACAATCTGACAGATTTTATAAAGGCTGTCCAAGTTTCTATCTATTATGATGGATGAAAAAACACAAATAAGTACTAAAATACTAAATACTAATGCATCAGTATTCTAATAGGATAATAAAATCGGATATATTAGCCTGGAATGAAGTAAAAGATATTGAGAGTCTTTTTAGCAATTAGATACAGCATATTCTTCCTCTTCTTTTTCACTCACTTCTTCTTTACTAATATTCATGCTCCAATGAACACATCCGGAGCAACTTGGGGTTCAGTATTTTGTTCAAGAGTCCTTTCACATGTAGACTGGAGCAGCGAGGGATCGACCCACCAACCTTTAACACAGAAACCTAGAAAATGATCTGCTCTACACAGCCAGCCTGGAAATAAACCCAATCCCAATGAAGTTGGGAAGCTATGTAAAATGTAAAAGAGAATACAATGACTTTCAAATCTCATAAATCCATGTTTTATACCCAATAGAACAGCGGTCCCCAACCCCCGGGCCTCGGACCGGTACCGGTCCGTGAGTCGTTTGGTGCCGGGCTGCGAGAGTTGAGGCTCAGGTGTGAAATGTATAGTTTTCAGGGTTTTTATCAGTTTTCAGCGTTATTTTGTTATCGTTTTTATCGTTTACTCGGTTTTCCTTGGTCTTTTCACGTGTGTTATGAATAAATTTTCTTTTTTTCGGTACCGGTACTAGTTTTATTTTGTTGTATTTATCCGCGACACCTTAAAGGCCGGTCCATGAAAATATTGTCGGGCATAAACTGGTCCGTGGCGCAAAAAAGGTTGGGGACCGCTGCAATAGAACATAGAAGACATATTAAATGTTTAAACAGAGACATTAACTCAATGTATTTCCTTTTTTTCTCACAGGAACATTCTGCACAGCCACAGCAGACAGATGCTTGTCTGCACCCTGCCAAAATGGTGCTACCTGTGTGGACACAATGGATGATTATGCCTGTATTTGTGCCAGAGATGGGGTGAGGTACATGGGCAAAAACTGTGATGAACTCTATGACGCCTGCTCTTTTGCTCCGTGCGAGGACTGCAGTAGTGTTCCTGGCACCACAGAGTACCACTGCATCTGTCCAGATGGACTGACAGGAGATAACTGCACAGAGGAGGTGGATGAGTGTCAGAGCAATCCTTGTTTCGAGCCTCGTTCTCTGTGTGTAGACCAACTGAATGGCTACTTCTGCAGGTGTCCATCTGGGTATGGAGGACGAGACTGCAGGACACCTGTAACCGACTGCATTGATGAACCCTGCAAGAACAATGGAACGTGTTTATTACAACCTGAAGGGTTCGAATGCCATTGTGCACCTGGGTTTGAGGGAAAGACCTGTGAGGAAGATATAAATGAGTGTTCATCAGAGCCCTGTCAGAATGGTGCCATCTGTATAGATGGAGTGGGAGAATTTCACTGCTTCTGTGTCCCAGGTTTTCAGGGCTATAACTGTGAAATTGATATCAATGAGTGTGCTTCAAGACCCTGTGAGAACAACGCCACTTGCATTAATGAGAAGGACCACTATAAGTGTGAGTGCCTGATGGGCTTTAAAGGTACATTCAAAAGTTGCATACACACACATCAAAGAGGAAAACTGTGTCCATATTACGTTATAGGCATATATTTCTAAAAAGGCCTAAAACTATACTAATACTAAAGTGGCTAAGGCCAATTACAATTTATTTAAATGGCAATTTATTTTCATTTCATGATATGAAAACTCAATGTGGTTAACAGAGAAAATAAAGACATAAGAACCTGCAAAGGTTTACAGTGCCTTGATGCAATGAAAACAGCAAAACAACAAAGCACCACAAAACAAAACAGTAGCAATTAAGTGTATGCATGAAAGGTTTTGAGCATGTTTTTGAACGTACACAGAGTTGTAATGGCTCTCAAATGAGCAGGCAATTTGTAACAAAGAATATGACCAGAATATCTGAAAACGCACTCAGCAAACTGAGATATGGAATTGTTAAAATATAATCACCAAACAGACTTAAATTCATGAGCCCACCTTAACCAAAGTTAATCCAAGTATAGGCAGAGGCAACATCTACGGTAGGAGTTCCCAAGGAGTGCTCTCTCACATAAAACAGATGTTCATTTTTAGAAATTATTCATCAAACTGAAATGTATTATGTGCTTCCAGCTACAGGTAGGGATGTCATTTACTTTGTATTCCTACCACTTTTAGGCAATGTGAACCAAAGTCTCACATAGGCAAGACTTCCATAGTAGTAATAATACAGAGAAAGCAACAACAGTAAAAAATAAATAAATAAAAACAAACAAACAAAAAACAGATGAACAAGCAGTTGGTGACAGGTGGAAGTAAAAAGCCAACAGCCAGCAGTCTGAGATGATGGAGCCTGATTATTTAAGACCTTGTATGTGATGAGGAGGATTTTGAATTTGATTCTGGATTTAACTGGGATCCAATGAAGCAAAGCCAGTTTGGGAGGAATATGCTCTCCATCGAGTCTAATCAACTCAAGGCAACTCAAGGCTTCATTCCAGACATGAAGTGATAAATGCATGAACTACTTTTTCAGTATCACTCTGAGACACAACATTTCTAATTTTAGAGATATTGTGCAAGTGGAAGAAAGCAGTCCTACATATTTGTTTAATATGAGCATTAAAAGACATATCCTGGTCCAATACAACTCCAAGAGTGTTACTGGAGGCCAAGGTAATGCCATCCAGAGTAAGTATCTGGTTAAATACTACCGGTATGTTTAACCAAGATTTTTAGGACTGAGTACAAAAATCTCAGGGTTATTTGAATTTAGAAGTAGGAAGTTAACCTGCTTTCCAAATTTCTTCTGAGATTTTTGCACTGGTTCATTGTATAGTTGCTCCCAATTTCACAGAAAGTTTTCAGGGTCTTTATAAATATATTAACTCTTCAGTTGTGCAGAAGCTAAAGAGTCTTTATGTTTTGTACATAACTGCAGCAAGGTGCTACCTTAAATCAATGGACCACGGGGATTACCTTTTTAATTACAAAATGTATTGTGAAAAAGTGGAAAAATGAAAGAACCTCCACATTGTTAATGCGCTGACAAATAAACTTCCAAAATATGTATTTCAACAGTATATGTTACCACTAATTTTGGTCTGAACAGAAACTGGTTGATTTGATTATTTGCTTAGTCCACACATAAATTTTTGTTTCATATCACACACTCATTTTCACTAAGAATGCATCAGTAGGAAGACCGGTGCTCGCTCACATCATAGAAGCATTTCTGCTTCTGCTAATTCTATTGTTTTGTTTGTCGTTGATAAACTGGGCACAGCCGCACAGAGAGTATTTTAAGCATTTAGGTTAGATTCATCTCTCATTCAATTAGTTTGTTTAAGGATTTTACCAGAAGCTTTTAATCATCAAGGGTATCTGAAGACGAGAATAGGCACACTAATGTTGATGGTCGCTGATCTCAATGGGTAGTTGATTGTGCTTTGTTTTCTTGACATGACAACTTATTATTCTTTCATCGCTTTGATTTATCTCCTTTGCTTGACTCCCCCCTTCTCTTCCAGGAGTCAACTGTGAGACTGAAATAGATGAATGTGAGTCAAATCCCTGTCGCAACGGAGCCGATTGTCATGACCTCATAGGAATGTACTCTTGTGAGTGTCTACCTGGATTTGGTGGCATCCACTGTGAAGTTGATGTTGATGAGTGTGCCAGTATGCCCTGTCAGAACAGTGCAGTCTGTCATGATATGATTAACAGGTAGGCCAGTCCATCTGTAGCTGTCACAATAGCATAGACCATGAAATACTAAAGACAGATACTAGAAAGCTACCAGGTTACTGTTTTAAGGAGCTGATCACACCCACTAAAGGCAGTAGTCGAGTAGTCACACTAATTCTCTCAGTCAACACTAATGATTTGTGCAAGACTTTGATTTGTGCAGGAGGCTGTTAATACACAACATACAGTTTAAACATGTGGAAAGCAGTAATATCATATACTATAATGTGTGCTTTTTTGAACATGAAAAATAGACATAATAATCATAATAACTTAACATATTTTAAAAAAATCCTTGTACCTTATTTTAGATAGGCTCTTTATTGCCATTGTGCAATTTTGTCCAGCAAAACTCTTTGATGGCAGTCTTTTTCAAAGCAGCATATAGAATAAATGATATAAAAAGAAAACAAGAAATAGGAGGTACTAAATTGACTATTACTAAGTAGTTTGAGTTCAATAGTGCAATTATGAAAAGAAAAATAATAATAAATATCAGACAAATTATGGCTCATGTGAATGTCCAATGAATTTGACGTGTTGGGTGTAAGGTGCAATTTGCCAGTCCAGCTCAATCTTCAATCAGAGCTTTCACAGCCCTTGGAAAGAAGCTCTTTTTCAGTCTTTCTGTGTGTGCTTTATTGACCCCGAGCCTGCTAGAGGGGAGGGAATCAAAAAAAAAACCTAGTCCATGACTCTCTGAGATGGGGGCTGGGTAGACTTCAGTGTAGACCTGGTCCAGTGTTTTTCCATTCCATGTTCCCATGTGGATGTTTTTGTGTTGTTTTTTGTTTTGGTAAAACAGACTTCAGGTTTGTGTGGTGAAAGCCACACAAACTAATGAGGAGTAAACTGGGAATGGGTGGTCTGTGGATAGCCTGATGCAGCCTGGCTTTGTATGATCTCTATCCAGTGTTATGGATTATCCAAAATGGATAATGAACATAGTGAACACATCTAAGAAGAGCTGAAGAGTTTCATTCAGGTTTCAGAGCTCATCACAGTACAGAAACAGTACTAGTTGCCTCTGACAGTGGACTCATCTGTGTGGCTCTCTTCCACAGCATGTCTTTTATCCTGTCTTCCTTCTCTCACCCTAACCGGTCGCAGCAGATGGCCGCCCCTCCCTGAGCCTGGTTCTGCCAGAGGTTTCTTCCTGTTAAAAGGGAGTTTTTCCTTCCCACTGTCACCAAAGTGCTTGCTCATAGGGGGTCATATGATTGTTGGGGTTTTCCCTGTATGTATTATTGTAGGGTCTACCTTACAATATAAAGCGCCTTGAGACAGCTGTTGTTGTAATTTGGTGCTATATGAATAAAATAAAATAAAATAAAATTGAATTGAATTGAATCTCAGGCTTCTCCTGCTAAGCGTCAGTGCTCAGTTCGATACTGTTGGCTGTAATATTTTATGGCAGCTATTTGAGTATATAGTAGGTCTTGTAAGCTGCTGTGCTGCAGTGGTTTGAATCATATCTCTCTAATAGACTCCAATTTGTTCATGTAAATGGAGAGTCCTCTTTACACACTAAGGTTAATTATGGAATTCCACAGGGTTCTGTGGACCATTTATACATGCTTCCCTTAGGCAGTATCATTTAAAATGCATAACATACATTTTCACTGCTATGCAGATAATACCCAACTTTATCGATCCATGAAGCCAGATAATACACACCAATCAGTTAAACTACAGGCTCTAATTTCCTGCCTCTTAATTCAAATAAAATTGAGGTTATTGTATTCAGCGCTAAAATCTTAGAATATGGTATCTAACCAGATGCTTACTGTGGATGGTATTTGCTTGGCCTCCAGTAACACTGTGAGGAATCTTGGAGTTGTTTTTGACCAGGATATGTCCTTCAGTGTGTATATCAGGGACTAGAAAGAGAGAGTATATTCCTCCTATATTGGCTACTCTTCATTGGCTCCCTGTCAAATCCAGAATCAAACTTACAATCCTGATCCTCAAATATAAGGTCTTCAATAATCAGACCCCTCTTATCTTTATGAGTTTATACTACCGTATCACCCCATGAGAGCACTTTGCCTCAGATTGCGGGCTTACATTATAAAATGATGTAAAACTCTGGGCTTCCAATGTGCAGTATTTATCATTTTAGTCCTTGTAAGGCTCATTTAATTTAGCCATGTTAGTAATGTCATTATCATTGTTTCTATTATCATAGCTACTGCACTAATGTATAGAATACCCTTTTAACCACATTCACCATGCTCATATGCTTATTTTATATATTTATTTTAAATGCTGGGCTACCTCACGATAGAAATTGTTACATTATAGCTGTCAAAGATATTCAGCATTCATCTATTGCAAGTTAGCTATAAACATTACAATACTTATGTGATGTAACTAAATGTAATGCATCTTAAATGTAACACAATTAAAACTTTAATAATTTCTGCTTAAGTTGCTTCAGATCAGATAATGAATTTCCATGACCTCAAATTACTTTTTTATGTCATTAACTTCCACTTAGCTCTATAAGCTCAATAATATTGTTATTCTCTTAAGACAAAAATGCCGTCAATCTGCCTATATAATTCACTATCAAATATGTGTTTATACATAACAACTTTTTTTTTGTTTCTTTGTTCCACGCTCTCTAAATGTTGATATCCTTGTGTCTTTTACAGCTATGCATGTGACTGCTCTGATACAGGATATGAGGGCAATCACTGTGAGATAGATATTCCTGAATGTATGTCTGATCCCTGCCAGCATGGTGGTACTTGTCAAGAAGGAGTCAAAGAATACACCTGTCTTTGCTGGCAAGGTACTGATCTACAAGCTCCAATCCAAACATTTCTGTCCCAGACACAAGAGTACAAACTGTGAATGCCTCTGATGTTCACGATTCTCTCTAATAACACCCCCATCTGTTGTTGTTGTTGTTGTTGTTGTTGTTGTTGTTGTTTTTGTGTGTTTTTTAACCAAACCACAATGAGATACTGGAATTGCCTACAGAAGAAATCAGAGTTGCACTTCACTAAATCAGAGTCATGTTTTTTTTGTGTGTGTTTGTTTTTTAAATATTTTCAGTGTGTGACGCACACCTTTTTTTCTCTCTAGGTTATGAAGGACCAAACTGTGAAGCTGATATAGATGAGTGTGCTGATCAGCCCTGTGAGAACAATGGGGAGTGTTTTGAACGCTCTGATGCATCTCACTGGGAGCTAGACTGGGAGCTGAGCTTTGCAGATGCAGCTGGATATATTTGCCAGTGTCAGTCGGGATTTGCAGGTCAATAAAAGTAAAGGAATCAGTGAACAAAGAATTATCTATCTATCGTATAGATAGATAGATAGATAGATAGATAGATAGATAGATAGATAGATAGATAGATAGATAGATAGATATTAAAACTACTGATAATGTTATATTTTTATTTTGTTTGGTATAACAGGAGAGAACTGCTCTGTCAACATTGATGAGTGTGAATCTGAACCCTGTCAAAATGGAGGCATTTGTAAAGACAAGATCAATGGATATACCTGCACATGTCCTGCTGGATTTTTAGGTGGGTCTTATAATCTTGTAATACAGAGACAGAATTCCCTGTCACACTCAAAATTTAAATTCTGTATTAGTGTGTCTGTGTTTCCTAGTTTATAGTGAATTAAACAAAAGGTGACCATTCTCTCTTATAAAAATAAATTAGTAATACATGCACACAATTAAGCAACATTGGATTTCAATTCTGTTAAAAACAAACAAATGAAAAAAAGTCTTTGTCTCCTGGGATTTTCACCTTGAAGATGAGGAATATACTCCTGTGTGTGACCTTTACACAACTTTCTATTTTTACAATTAATCTTTATTATTCATTTTTTTAAACCTGTTTATATAAGTCTGGACAGCAAAACTACTCATCTAGGTCACTTTGTGGGTTACCAGAAGTACCCTTGGTCAAGATACTGAACCCATGCTGCTCTCCAATGCATGTATGAATGTGTGTGAATGTTAGATAGGAAGCACTTAGAAAGAAAGTGCTGGTGTGAATGGGTGAATGTACAAGTTGTGTAATGCGTTTTGGGTCTTCAGATAAAACAGAAAAGCGCTATATACCAGTCCATTTACCATCTCTGTTTTTTCTAATACAGCACAGTATCAGGTGGTCATCTACCTCCACCATATCTAACCACCAATTTTCTCCTTCCAGGTGAGTTGTGTGAAGTGAACATTGATGAATGTGAGAGCCAGCCCTGCCAGAACGGTGGCTGGTGTGAAGATGGCAGGGCCACCTACACCTGTCACTGTCCTGAGGCAGCTGCAGGTGACCTTCCTTGGGGAGGTCGTCACTGTAATTTGAAACTCCTTGGTTGCGTTGACCATAAATGTCAGAATGGAGCCACCTGCCATCCATGGCTAGAGGATGGAGAACATGGTCACACATGCTTGTGCCCTCATGGATTCCTAGATGAGAAATGCTCCACCAGAACAACTTTCTCCTTCTCCACTCCTGGATTTATTCACATTCAAGTTGTTGTAGAAGAAAGAATTCGCCGGGAAGTTGACCACCATGTTCACAAAGGTCTCGGGATACAGCTTCGCTTCCGGACAACTATATCTAATATGTTGGTCTTCTTCAGAGGGGATGTGGACAACCACCTCTTTCTAGAGATTGTGAATGGTAGTCTTCATGCAAAAGCCTCTTCTGAGGAATCGGAGTTGGATGTAATATTTCCTGGCTTGGTTAGTGATGGAAAATGGAGGGACGCTCACGTGTTTATGGCTCAGGAAGGTCTAGTCTTAAATCTGAAAGGTCCTGACTGTGACAATGATGGATGCACAGTTATAGATAGTGGTGCAGGTGAACCACCTTTCGAGCTCTCTGAAGCCTTTACTCATATTTATATAGGCGGAGCACCAGAGGACCTTTTAGAGTACTCTAAAAGTGGTGCAGGATTCATTGGGTGTATGGAAGACCTGATGATTGACTCTAAGCCTATTCTACCACAAACACTTCCAGAGGACCAAGGCCATGAACTGGGATGTACTAAGACTGAATGGTGTAATACTGAACCCTGCAATGGCCATGGACGGTGTGTGGACCTGTGGACCAGTTACCAGTGTGACTGCTACCGTCCCTTCCACGGTGAAAACTGTTCTGAAGGTAAAAATGTTTACCACAGGCAAATCTTTCCTTGTCAAGCTTGTTATATGTTGTAATCCCAATTTCCCAGAAACTAAAGCCTGTAATAATATATATGGGGAACCACTGGGGGGGTAATTGAAGGGATTTATACATTCCTCTTACCTATTACTTTGCTTTACCTTCTAAAAAAAAAAGAAATCAAATTCATTGATTTTATAAAGAATAATAATGATTATGTAAAGAATAATGATTAAATTTCCTTAGACTACGATGATCTGGATGACTGAGAACCTTCACAGACAATAATGATTAAAACTAAAACTAAAACCTGAGATAGTCCAGCTAAAATAATAAGCAAATAAAAGTCAGTTTAAAGGAACTCAAATTCATATTACTGAAGAAGGAATGTGAATTCAAAGGAAATTAGACCAGCTGACAAGTAGACCAGCTCTTTGTAAACCACACACAGACAGACATCACTTTATATTGATTATATGGTTTTCCTTTGAAAAGTATCAGTCTCCATTTTATTTTTTAAATGCTAATTTTGCTGGCCTGAGATTCACATTTGATTTCAGTTTCAAAGAGATATGAATGTAAAAGGTATATATACATAGTGTATGTGAGAGAAACAACACAGGGAAAAATATTAAACATGCTAACTGAAATTTTTAAAATTACTGAAACACTTGGTACAAAAGCTTTTGTTGGTGAGAGGTTCTACTTACTGATAGTAATTAGATTAGTAATAGATTTAATAGCAATAGATTTCAGCTGATGTCATGACTTTCCATGCCTTTTTGTACCCAACTTTCTTTGTGTGTTCAATACTTTTTCCCTGTGTCATTTCTCCTTAAAATACTTAATTTAAGCATATCTATGTACGCCATACTCAAAAATACGAAGCTAAAGTACACTCTAGCTCTTCCAGCTGCATGGGCTCCAGCAGGAGATGTTGAAACCAATTTAAAACAGCTGGGGAAGAATTACTGGAGTGATATTCAAGTGATATCCAGTCGAATCAATGACAGATCTATAAATGTAATGCTGAAATGTAAACAGTGGCGACATGTATAGACACTTATCATCTTTTGACCAAAATAGACAAAATAATTATTGTTGGGCACTTTATTTCTATATTACATTTAAATAATAATAACATTCCAATTGGCGTCCATCAAAATGTTAATGAATAATAATTATTTGATTCCCTACTGAATTTTTAAGTTTCCTCACTTATAAAGAACAGTCTCAAATTTTTATGGGCCTTTTATTTTCACGGAGAGAGTCAAAATATCAACCAATATCAAGAAAGAAAATATCAAGAAAAAACACATTCAGCAGACATTATTGAGTGAAATACATATTTGAATCACAAGCAAAGCATGACCAAGTACTTGGTGGAGAAAACCTTTTTGGTCTACTCCCCTTTACAGAAACTCTACTTGAAGGCAACTTGAAGCTTTTGCTCCCATCACAGATTTTCTATAGGTTTAAGGTTTAAAGAATTTCTAGGTCACTCCATTCCTTAACCTCTTAAGCCCCAAGCCTAACTGATCTCCTGCCTTTTGCCCCCGTATCAGGGGGCGTTGGGGCTTAAGAGGTTAATATGCTTCTTATTTAGCCACTGCATTATTGCCTTAATGGTAAGTGATCATTATCATGCTGGAAGACCAATTCACAATCCATTCCGTGTTCTGGCTGAGGAAAGGAGTTTCTTATGCAAGATTTCATGATACATGGCCCCAACTATTGTCCTCTCACTGTGGGTCATAGACAGCATTTCTCTTTCTCTGGAGCTGCAGCCCTAAACAGAACTCGTGCACACCCACCAAGGAAAAAATTTTGGTTATTGGCAATTCAGTTTTAAGAAAGTACTAGAGACTAGAGACACCAGCAACCATTGCTAATTGTTGTCCAGGGGCCAGAGCAGGGGGCACTGAAAAAACGCTGAAACTGTTAGCTAAGGATAAACGGAAATTTCATGAAACAGTAATTCCCATAATAATGAAATCCTGTTAAATCAATCAGAGACATTTAAAATGAATCTTTATTTGTTGTGTAACTTTGCCAAAACATTTAGAATCAGACTTTATTCATCCCTGAGGAAATTACGTGGTTACAGTTGCTCCAAGACAGTAAGAACAGTAATTAACTGAACTAAATTAAATAATACAATATATTGTCAGACTCTTCTTTTCTGGTCCCCTCCCCAATCGGACCAGTAGTGACATTCTCATCGAATTCCTGGCTCTCGGAGTGGTGTCCAAAATATGATGTGGGCTTTACTGATAATTGGGAAACCTTCTGGGGAAACTCTGGTCTTGTTAGAAAAGATGGCATATATCCCACCTTCTTGTTTCAAGAAATCTGGCCAAATTTATTAAACCCCCAAAACATGAACCACCCAAAAGAAAAAAGGGCACTAGAATCCCAAAAAATTGTGGAGGCTGCCTGGCAATGAATCAAGACTAGCAGGGATGGATAGTAGGACCAAGCTGGGGAGCTGCTCAGGAGGGGGTAATCCCAACAACAGCGAGATGAATTCATCAGAAATTATAAGGTCTTTGGTTTGTATCATATCTTTCTAATAGGCTCTAATTTGTTCATGTAAATTGAGTCCTCTTCACACACTAAGGTTAATTATGGAATTCCACAGGGTTCTGTGCTAGGGCCATTTATTACGCATAACATACATTTTCACCGCTATGCAGATAATACCCAACATCGATCCATGGAGCCAGATAATACACACCAATCAGTTAAACTACAGGCTTTAATTTCCTGCCTCTTAATTCAAATAAAACTGAGGTTATTGTATTCGGCGCTAAAAATCTCAGAAATATGGTATCTAACCAGATGCTTACTCTGGATGGCATTAGCTTGGCCTCCAGTAACACTTTGGGGAACCTTGGAGTCATTTTATTGACCAAGATATGTCCTTCAATTAAACAAATATGTAGGACTGCTTTTTTCCATTTGCACAATATCTCTAAAATTAGAAACATCCTGTCTCTGAGTGACACTAAAAAAACTAGTTAATGCATTTATTACTTATAGGCTGGACTACTGTAATTCATTTCATTCAGGATGTCCTAAAAACTCCATGAAAAGCTTTCAAGTAATCCAAAATGCTGCAGCAAGAGTACTGATAGGGACTAGAAAGAGCAAGCAAGCAAGCAAGCAATTTATTTATATAGCGCTTTCAGATCAGCCACCAGCTGAACACAAAGTGCTGTACACTTGACATGCCAAACATGATACATTGAGCATGTTAAAAAAATGAGAAAAATAGTAATAATAATATAAGTAAAACATATATATAAAAAAAACAAAAAAACAACACATTTAAAACAATAAAATCAGCACATTAGATTAAAACAATAAAATCAGGGTCAGACTGTGTCATAAGCCAAAGAGTAAAAATGGGTTTTAAGACGTGTTTTAAAAGTGGACAGTGAAGGGGCCTCTCTAATGTGCTGGGAAAGATTGTTCCACAGATTAGGAGCAGCAATAGAGAAGGCCCTGTCCCCTCTGAGCTTTCTCTTGGACCTGGGTACCTCCAGGAGCAGCTTGTCAGCTGACCTGAGAGACCTGGGGGGTGAGTAAGGATGCAGAAGCTCAGAGAGGTAAGTTGGGGCAAGACCATTTAAACATTTAAACACAAACATGAGAATTTTTAAATGAACTCTAAGAAAGAGAGAGCATATTTCTCCTGTTTTGGCTTCCCTTCATTGGCTTCCTGTTAAATCCAGAATTGAAGTCAAAATCCTGCTCCTCACATACAAGGTCTTAAATAATCAGGCCCCATCTTATCTTAATGACCTTGTAGTACTATATCACCCCATTAGAGCACTTCACTCTCAAACTGCGGGCTTACTTGTTGATCCTAGAATATTTAAAAGTAGAACGGGAGGGAGAGACTTCAGTTTTCAGGCCCCTCTTCTGTGGAACCAGCTTCCACTTTGGATTCGGGAGACAGACACTATCTCTACTTTTACGATTAGGCTTAAAACTTTTCTTTTTGCTATAGCATATACTTAGGTCTGGATCAGATGACCCTGAATCGTCCCTTAGTTATGTGCATAGGCTGCCGGGGATTCCCACGATGCATTGAGTATTTCTTCTTCAGTCACCTTTTTCGCTCACTATGTGTTAATAGACCTCTCTGCATTGAACTATACTTGTTATTAATCTCTGGCACTCTTCCACAGCATGTATTTTGTCTTTTCTTCCTTCTCTCACCCCAACCGGTCGCAGCAGATGGCCGCCCCTCCCTGAGTCTGGTTCTGCTAGAGGTTTCTTCCTGTTAAAAGGGAGTTTTTCCTTCCCACTGTCGCCAAAGTGGTTGCTAATAGGGGGTCATATGATTGTTAGGTTTCTCTCTGTATGTTTTATTCTAGAATATAAAGTGGCTTGAGGCGACTGTTGTTGTGATTTGGTGCCCTATAAATAAAATTGGATTGAATTGAATTAGATGTATCATTACGTACATTTACTTTCAATACTACTGATGTTTATTTAGACTTTTTCTTTCCGTTTAAACTTTCTGAGCTAACTTCAGTAATATCTTCTTCAAAGTCATCAATGTGTCTATTAAATGTTTGCCATGATTAATCTGTTTATAAATGGGCAACATACTATAGCCTTCGAGTGGAGGTAATTAAACCATTACTTAAAAAGCCATTGCTTAACCCAGTTGTCTCAGCTAATTATAGGCCAATCTCCAATCTTCCTTTTATCTCAACATTTTTTGAAAGAGTAAATGTTATCTGATCATCTGCAGAACTCGCCTCCAACTCTGGAGACCCACAAACTCACCACACTTGATTCCTACTTCCGCTTGATAGGTCCCTCCCACCTCTGGTGTCCATCATTTGTTCAGGGGATTACTGCCACGACAGGCCACAGCTTTGTACTGCTGTCTCGGCATTTAACACAAGCCATTCAGGCTCAATCTCTCTATTCTCCATCATAAAGTTGTGTTGGTGGTGTGATTCAAAAATCTCATGGGGCTTCTGTCAGACACTCTCAATGTACCCTCACTCTGTTTGGTTACACCAGACCTATCCACCATGCTCCCCATGGTGTTTGTTATGGACAAACTGTGATTAGTACAGAAGTCCAACAAACAACTTGGAGGTTTAGGTTTAGCTCAACTCTCCCTGAAATGTCACCATAAGAATACAAGGACTAGAAAGATGTCCTATTTCTCCTATACTGGCTGCTATTCATTGGCTTCCTCTTAAATAAACAATTGAATTTAAATTCCTTCTCTTCACATACAAAGTAAACAATCAGACCCTATCCTAAAGACCTCTTAGTAGCATATTATGCCAATAGAGGACTTTGCTTTCAGAGTGCAGGGTTACTTGCCATTTCAAAAAGCAGAATAGAAGGCTGAACATTCAGCTATCAGATCCCTCACCTGTGGAACCAGTTACCAGATTCCCTGCCTAATTTTAAGATTAGGCTTAAGACTCCTTTTTGGTAAAGCTTACAGTTTCACTCACTGAGCCTTGTTCTGCTGAAGGGCTTTTCATGTTGCAAGGGATTTCTTCCTTCCAGTTGTTGCTAAGTGCTTGCTCATAGGGGATTGTCTGTTCGTGTTTTGGGGTCCAGGTTTTTTTTTTTTACCAATAATACTACAGTGAAATTGAAAGCTATGTATAAACTATCTGTATGAATGAGTGAATATGGTTTTTAGTGTAAAAGTGCTTTGAGTGGTCAGAAAAACAGAAATTACAACACAAATACATGTCCAGTTACCTTGCTATCACCTAATGTAGACTTTACTACTTTTACTACAGACATCCAGGTGTACATGTTTTTTACAGAACATTTTAACTTAGATGTGTGCTAAACATAAAATATAACTGGACGTTATTAATGGAACACCCTGGGGCATTGTTGCAGAGGTGTACATGATGTTTTTAATGTAGTTCAATTATTGTTCCCTGACAGAATTTTCTTGGTGGACCTACAACCATGAAGACACAGTGAGTTCCAGTGGATATGATATTGTTAAAAGCCACGGGAGCAGCTTCAGTGTGTCTTTCATCCTGCGCTCTTTAAAGCCAGATGGGTTGCTTTTCCAGCTGAGGAGGCCCACAGAGGAGGCCTACTTCTCAGTTTACCTGGGCATGGGGAGGGTTTTTGTTAGCTCTCTGCCAAGTAGTGCTCCACTTACAGCTCCAATATTTGTGACTAATGGTGAGAAGCAGCTTCTGCAGGTGGAAGTGCAACACAGACAGGTCATCTTTGAGCATGCGGGAATTCGCTACAGAATGGGAGAGATCCCTGAAGTTAGTGTTAACAGTGGAGATCAGGCCTATGTGGGAGGACTTCCAAAGGAATGGCCCTCTGATACCTGGGGGGGACGTTTCAAAGGTTGCCTTCAGGATCTTCGTTTAGACTCCGTGCATTTGGATGTGGATGGTTGGAACACCTTGAATAAAGTGGACATTTATTCATTAACCTATTCTGAGAATGTAAAGAAGGGATGTGTCAGTGACAATACCTGCAAGGTAGGACAAACCTCCTAAATCTTTTTATATTCTTTTGTGTCTTTGTGTTCTTGTGAAAAATACCTTTAGGTATGTTGTTCACCTTCATGTTGTTTGGATGTGTAGTTCTCAGTGAGTGTGTAACTATTGTCTTTTTGAAAAAGTAACTTAACTGTCTGCTTATGATGTATTTAATGGACATCAGTAAACTGCTATTATAAAAAGACAGGTTACACTTTTCCTTAAACCATTCTCTAAACTAATGAGGTGATATTTAGGCCAAAATGGTACCCACTTTGTTAAAATATGACCCAAAGGGGAAAGTGTTATAAATGAAACACAGACCATTTTGATACTAGTCCGAAGCCAACAGTTCTGGGCGGCTCTCACTTCATGTTGGTAGATGATTGGGAAACGTCTGGGGAAAACCTGGTCTTGTTAGAAGAGACAGCATCCATCCCACTATTCCACTTTGGATGGAGCAGCTTTCATTTCTAGAAATCTGGCCAAATTTATTAAACCCTCAAAAACGTGTCTATGCAGAATCAGGACGAGAAAGCAGAGTTGCAGTCTTGCAATTCTCTCTGTAGCTCATCACTTCCTGTTATCCCCCCGAAACCCCATTATTATTAAAGATTAGGTCTCTCTTAGTACATCAATTATTAATCGACCAACAAACCTTTCTTTGATTTATTCTGCCTTACAGAAAACTGGTTACAGTAAGATGATTACGTTAGTTTATATGAATCAACACCCCTGATTTAGTGCTCATGTGATATGAAATAATTATTGTTATTATGTTATGTAATTATTGATTTTAAGATCTGTGTAGATACTGAAAATGACAGACTCAACACAGCATTAAGTCAATTATCAATTATTAGACTCAACTGGCTTCTCTCAAAATGTAAAAGAAACCACACATTATTTTAATCACACTGGATTTTGTTCTGACATATGGCATTAAAACAGCTTCCTGCAGCCTTGACCAATTGCAGTGTAACTAAGGGAAAATTCAGGGTCATCTAATCCAGCCCTAAATATTTGCTTTATTAAAAAGGAAAGTTTTAAGCCTAATCTTAAAAGTAGAGAGGGTGTCTGTCTCCCCAATCCAAGCTGGAAGCTGGTTCCCAGAAGAAGGACCTGCAAGCTGAACAAGGCTCTCTCTGCCAGGCCTTCAGGCTGGGATGCATGAGGTTCGCCCTGAGTTCCCAAAGGCACTGGATGTTGTAGGGCTGCCTTGGTTCATGTTTCTCATTTTCAAGATATTGCACAAATAAAAGGAAAGCAGTCCTGCATATTTGTTTAATATACGCATTGGACATATCCTGGCCAAAAATGACTTCAGGATTCTTCACAGGGTTACTGGATGTCAAGGTAATGCCATACAGAGTAGACAACTAGTTAGACATCATATTCCTAAGATTTCTAGGGGTGAATACAATAACCTGAGTTTAGAACCAGAAAATTTGAGGTTATTTTTATCTGAATTTAGGTCTTTAAACCTTTAAGACATTCCTGCAGTTTAACTACTTGTTAAACTGTATGGTATGTTATCTGGCTTCATGGATAGATAATCTTCGGTATCATTCGCATAGTATTGAAAATACATGCTATGCCTTCTAATGACACTGCTAACGGAAGCATGTATAATGTCATAGCGCCTAATTCTGTGGAACTCCATAAATAAGCTTAGCATTCAATTTAATTAAATTCTGTTTATATTTAGCCAAATCACAAGTTTCAAGGTACTTTACACTTTAGTTTTAAAAAAAAAACTACAATAATGTAGAGAAAACAGAAAATTACAACAATGATATGACCCCCTTGGAGCAAGCACTTTGCATTGGGAAGGAAAAACTCCTTTTTAACAGGAAGAAACCTCGAGCAGAACCATGCTCAGAGGGGGGCAGCAATTTGCAATGTCTAGCTGGGTTAGGGGAGGAAGACAGGACACTGACACTGTGGAAGAGAGGGAGAAATTAATAATAACTAATAATTAAATGCAGAGAGGTGTATAAACACAGAGATTGAAAAAAAAGTGACTGAAGAAAGTAGCTGTGTGAAGAGGACTATCCATTTACATGTATAAACTGGATATCTGCAAGCCAATCTAACTTCTTTTTATCTCTAAAATTCTTGAAAGAATTACAAAACAGCTACAGAGAAATGTTTTATTTAAAGAGTTTTAGTCATGTTTTAGAGCTCATCACTGTCCTGAAATAGTGCTAGTGAAGGTTAAAAATGATCCTTCTAGGATCATTTTTAACCTTCTCCGTGCTTGTCCTGCAAGACCTCAGCGTTCCATACTGTTGACCAAAATATTTTATTACAGCAATAAGAGCATGCTGTAGGTATTAAAGCACTGCACTGCAGTGATTTGAATCATGTCTATGTAATAGATTCCAATTTTGTCACGGCGAGTGAGGTGAGCCGTGTGGAGGCAATGAAGGAGGATCCAAACGCAGGCAGTCGTGAAGGTGTGAAGGTGGTTTATTGAGCATGAAAGTAAATACAAACGGCAAAGGGAGCTATGACTAACTAGACTGGGAACAAACTAACTACAGAACACGAACCTGAACATGAGCAGAAACACTTAGCGGTTGACAGCAGGGAAACACACAGATGACGCAGGGTGGAATACACAGACGGACCAGCAACTACAATGACGGCAGACATGACTTAAATACACAGAGAATCACAGGGGAATTACACACAGGTGGTGGACACAGCTGGGAATAATCAACAAGACGAGACAAAGGTAAAACTGAACACACTCACATGAGACGCAGACCATCACAATAAAACAGGAACAAGCAACCATCACACTAAGACACAAACTCGACATAGAGAGACAGACAGAAAATGGCACATGGAGCTAGACAAATACTAAGCAGACACAACTGAAGAACAAATCCTAAACACCACAGAAACATGAAACTCAAATAATAAACATCATCATAATCAACACTACAAGAGAACAAGAAAACAATCCCTGATGCAAACTAAAACCAAAACATAATAAAACTCAAACTACTGGGTCCGACGGACCCAGAACCGTGACAAATTTGTTCATTTGTAAATCCTTTTAGAGGCTTAGAGAGTCTTCTTCACACACTAAGGTCAATTATGGAGTTCCACAGGGTTCTGTGCTAGGACCAGTTGTTCTTACATTATACATGCTTCCCTTCGGCAGTATCATTAGAAGGGATAGCATACGTTTCCATTGCTATGTCGATGACACCCAACTTTATCTAACCATGAAGACAGATAACACACACCAATTAGTTTAAACTGCAGGAAAGTCTTAAAATTGACCTAAAATTTCTCCGAGTGATGTTGAAAAGCTTTTCCATGCATTTATTACTACTAGTAATATTACTTTATTACTTCTGGACTACTGTAATTCATTATTTTCAGGATTTCCCCAAAACTCCATGAAAACTCTCCATTTGAACCAAAATTGCTGCAGCAAAAGTACTGACAGGGACTAGAAAGAAAGAGCATATTTCACACATACTGGCTTCACATCATTGGCTCCCTGTTAAATCCAGAATCAAATTTTAAATCCCTCTGTGTCAAAGGGGGCCAAAGGCCTGTACTGAATGTTAACCATTCCTCGCCGTCAGTCCCCTGACCGTGGTCGGGAGACACGAGGGGAGATGCTTCCTCCAGGGCCGAAGTTTGTCCTCCTTCGGGGTTAACTCCCTTCACTTTTGTGGAGTAGTGAGGCAGACAGAAATCAGCCGAGGGCCCAGAGAGTACTGAAGAGATGAGGCTTTAATAACAGTACTGCACACTTCGAAAACACACTGCATAGCCTGTAGCCCGTTAGAACGCTGCTCCCGGTCGCCCTCTCTACCCATGACACACTCTCTCCATTTTTCTCTCTTTCGCTCCCCCGCGTTTCCTTCATGCGCATGCTCACACACACATCACATACACTCCTTACTGCACCCAGTCACACACAAGACGGCAATTCCCGCAACATGAAGCTGGACCGAAGTGCAGAACCAAGTGCGGAGTCAGCTGAAGTAGTTTTAATAGACTTTATTATCTTTGCAACAAACAGAATAATAACTTGGCATAGAAAAGTAGCAAACTTAAAGTGAACACAACATTTAACTTTGATGGATGAGGGGTTTGGGCCTGGGAGGACTAGTGAGGAGGACTGAGTCGTGGCAGGTAATACAAGTTATTGCACTGAACGGAAAGGGAAAAGGAGGTTAGAGTGAATGAATGAGTGAATGAGAACTTCTCCAGGTGAATGTGGATCTTAAAAGAGGGAATAGCTTGTGCTGCAGGTGGAGTCAGAGGTACTTTAAGAGGAGGAGGTGAAATTCCAGGTGAGCTGAACAGAGAGAAATGACTACCCTGGGTTCCAAGAAATCCTGTGAGCAATGGTGGCAGGAGGGCAGGCGGGTGTTGAGCAGGAAGTTTTCCCAGTAACAATGAGTATGACTGGGAATCCGAGGAGTGAGCGAAGCTGAAGAACGGAGCTGAGATGTGACCAGAAAACTGCAGCACAAGATAACAAGGGAAGTGCAAGGACTAGAAACAATAGCAGTGAGAGAGTGTGAGAGCCTGTTACCAACATGGATTAGTTGACAAACTGATGGTGAAGAGACGTCAACGCAGTTCTTAAGTAATGTGGACACAGGTGAATCAGGAACCCAGTGGAATTTTTCCGCAGCTCACCCAGCCTGTGACACTCTGCTCACTTACAAGGTCTTGAATAATCAGATAATAATAATAATAAAATATCCTATCTTAAAGACATCCAAGTAACATATCACCCAAAAAGACCACTTCACTCTTAGACTGCTGGTTTTCTTGTGGTTCCTGAGGTATGTAAAAGTAGAGGGAGGCAGATCTCCAGCTTTCAGGCCACTCTTCTGTGGAGGCAGCTTCCAGTTTGGATTCAGGAGACAGATACCCTCTCTGCTTTTAAAATTCGGCTTTTTTTTTTTTTGATAAAACATATAGTTAGGGCTGGATCAGGTAACCCCAAATCCTCCCTTAGTTACATTGCAATAGGCCTAGCTGGGGCTGAAGTGTTTCTCCTTCTCTCACCCCTTGTGTTTTTACACAACTCTGCATTTAATTATTAGTTATTATTAATCTCTGTCTCTCTTCCACTGCCTTTGTCCTGTTTTCTTCCCTTTACTCCCAACCAGTCACAGCAGATCACTGCCCCTCCCTAAGCCTGGTTCTGCCAGAGGTTTTTCCTGCTAAAAGGGAGTTTTTCTTTCCCACTGTCACCAAGGCCCTTGTTTATAGGAGGTCATCTTATTGTTTAAATTTTCTGTCTTTTCTCTGTATTATTGTAGGGCCGTAATTAATCAAACCAAATGTTGGTGTGATTTTGCACTATATAAATAAAATTATTTTAATCAAATAATAAAATGTAATTGATTATTTCCATATCAGTTCATTGTTCTACAAAAATGTAATCTGCATGCTTCCTTTTATAGATGAAGCCTTGCCAAAATGGAGGATGGTGTACCATCACATTCAACGATTTTACATGTTCTTGTTCTGAGGAATACACTGGGAAGACCTGCAAAGAACGTGTGTGGTGTGTCAGCCACCCATGTGTCAATGGTGGCCATTGTGTGGATCTACCTGATGGATATGAATGTAAGTTTATAAAACTTCAACTCCTATTATGCCATGGAGCAAAAAATATATATTTCTGTTCGCCTACCACCAGAGATGGGCAGTAACGCGTTACTTGTAACGCGTTACTGTAATCTGATTACTTTTTTCAAGTAACGAGTAAAGTAAGGGATTACTATTGCAAAAACAGTAATTAGATTACCGTTACTTCCCGTAGGAACGCTGCGTTACTGCGTTACTAAAACCGTGATTTCTTTGCGAGAATGTCTCACGACAGTGACAACAGCTGTGTGCAGATCAACAATGGATCACATATCGATTGTGGGAGAGAGTATGAGCGTGCAGCATTTAAAGCGTGGAAGTACTGACCTTACTTTGAGTTTGATTCCATAAAAAGTGACAAAAACATTAGCGTCCATCGTGCGTGGGAAGAAAACTTCTTTTTACAGCGAAAAAAACCCCTAAACTTCCAAGCAAGCACCGAGTGCGCAACGACGTAATGCACAACTGACCGCGGCACACCTGCACCAAGGTAAACCTCCGCCTACCCCTAGTCCTGCTTTACAGGTGAAAATAGAGCAACAAGACCGCTGAGTCTTTGACTTTATTTTTTTTCTGCTGCGTTTTACTTGCATCTATTTGAAAGAGTGAGTGTAAACACAAAAAATATTTTATTTTATGTGCTGGAATGTGTAGAAAATAGGTTTAAATGTTAAACTAATTTATTCAAGTCAGCGAATGTTGCATATAATTAAATTTTTGCTTGATGCATAGAGTTAAAAGATTAAAACTGATAAAACAAGTTAAAAAAAAGAGACTTTTCCATTTGATTACATTTTGTATGATGGATTATGCAGAAAAAGTAGAATTGGGCTGAAAGATCTATCGCTTTATCACCTATTCAGGTTGTAAATCGTGTTTTTAAAAAGTAACTAAGTAACTAAGTAATTAATTACTTTTGAAAATAAGTAATCAGTAAAGTAACGGGATTACTTTTGGGGGGAAGTAATCAGTAATTAGTTACTGATTACTTTTTTCAAGTAACTTGACCAACACTGCCTACCACCCAGGCAGATTCTCTTGTTTCCCTAGGCACACAAAAACCAAGGGCTGAAAGTAAAGAATAAATATAATTAGTTTATTTGTCCAACAGATAATTAACAAAAAAGATAAAATATTATTGCAAAATAATAAATAGTAATAATAGTAACTGTTTTAGTACAAAATCCGAAACCAGATTCTTAGATACACTATATTACCAAAAGTATTTGTTTATCTACCTATATGAAATTTGAGTGACATCTCAAGTGACATTAAATATAATGCTATCCCACCTGTTGCAGTTACAACAGCTTCAACTCTTTTGGGAAGGCTTTCCTTAATGTTTAGGAGTGTGTTTAAAGGAATTTTTGACCATTCTTTGAGAAGCACATTTGTGAGGTCAGACACTCATGTTGGACGAGAAGGCCCGGCTTTGTAGTCTCTGCTCTAATTAATCCCAAGGGGTTCTGTCGAGTTGTGGTCAGTACTCTGTGTAGGCCAGTCAAGGTCTTCATGTCTTTATGGACCTTGCTTTGTGCATTGGTGTGCGGCCATGTTGGAACAGGAACAGACTGTTCCCAAACTGTTCCCACAAAGTTGGGAGCATGAAATTGTCCAAAATATCCTGGTATCATGAATCATTAAGAGTTTTTTCATTGATACTAAGGGGCTGAGCCTAACTCCTGAAAAACAACCCCACACCATAATCCCTCTCCACCAAACTTTACACTCAGCCCTGTGCAGTCAGACAAGTACTGTTCTCTTGGCAACCACCATACCCAGCCTCGCCCATTGGATTGCCAGATAGACTCCAGAGTCGAGTGGTTCTACACTGTGTAGTGGTGTGTGTCCGACACTTTACTTTCCAATTATTTAGATCGGCGAGTGGATACTTTTGGCAATACATTGTATTTCATTATTTTTTGACATTTCACACTTAACACTGAATCGGTTAAGGAACAGCCCAAAGTGCTTCAAAGTGGATTTAATAAAATGATCTTGCCTGTAGGTCTTCTTTGTGTAATAACTCGTTAAACTGAAGTCATTTGATAAAATACAACAGTAAAACAAAAACAGTTCTTCACAATTACTTTTTCCCCAGTTATAAAAATCAAGGTTTTCTGATTATGAAACACTTTCAGTGAGAAGACAATAAAAATTGTCTATTACTTTCAGTACTTATATGAAAAAGCCATATAAGTCACAAATACTGCAATATGTTTTCCTATATGACTATAGTTCTCAAAGTGCGAATAAAAAGCTAACTAATACTTGCCTATGAAAATATAATCATCTAAGAAAAAATCTTTTTTGGATATCATGTCTTCTGAGATTACCTCTTGCTTCACACATTGTGACATCCTATCACTGTTGTTGCCAATTTATTGCCACACCTTATCATCCTTTTTCCTTCTCTCTTTCTTACTTCAAAATGATTTAAAACACAATTGAAATCCCTTCATTACATTTTTTTTTATTTTCTGTGTTGTATTTTAACAAGATTTATCATTAATTCCATCACATGTCAATATACTTTCCCTCATGTTTCATTTAGTTTATGCTATTTAACTTCAACTAGATTTTTCATTAGCTCAATCACACTTTTTATCTTGAAAACACTTGTGTTTGTGATTTACAATATGCTCAGCATAATTTATTTTTTAAATCATATATGTTAAAGTCTCCCAATCCTTCTTGTGCACACATACACATGCAGCCTCGAAGGCTATGACGGAATAAAAAGGCCACTCTACACAAAACCTAAGTGAGAGGCCTGTTATTAATTTCATAGATTATATTTTTGTATTCATTTTACTGCTTAATCTTATACCTGATTATATTCTGATCAGTATTAAGTAGTTAAGTACGATTAACTATCAGCAATATCACATTTAATTATGACTCTATGTTCAGAATTATGTATAATGATGTGTCAGACACACATTTCCTATCTTTCACATTCCTGCAGCCAGTCTCAGACACACAAAGGCATTAATCTGCCACGATGAAAGCTGGATCATGTCTACACACACAAAATTCAGACATTAGAATCATTGTCATTACTCAAACTACATTTGTAATTCAACATATCGATTAGACTTATACTTTGATTATATTTTTTGATTAAGAATTAAAGATGATTTACTATTAGCAAATGCACATATGGATCAATGGTACTGGTTAAAAAAATAAAGCTAAGAGGAATGGTTTAGGAGGAGCTTACCCTCTGAATCAAGTGTTGCAGAGGTCAGTATATCACCAGACTCAGGGGTAACTGATTCAGCCAGAGGGAGAAGATCTTCAGCAGTAAGCCTGGGCAAAAGTAGATCAGTGTCCAGGGTAACTAGCTCAGATACAGGAAGAACACTCTCTGGGTAGTTTGCACAGTGTTCACACAACCTGTAATGTTACTGGAGGTGAGTTAGGGAGGTAAACATATAAGGTCCATTTCAGTCCATGTGTCTATGTGCAAGCACGTTTCTCCCACACTCAACAGAGAGCAGTGGCACATCCAAAAAATCACTCCTAAACGGGTTTTTTTTTTCAATATATTGGGGTGGGGGTGGGGGGGCTGTAGCCTATCCCAGCTGTCTTAGGGCGAGAGGGAGGGTTCACCCTGGACAGGTCACCAGTCTGTCGCAGGGCAAACACATAGACACAGACAACCATTCACTCTCACTTTCAAATCTACAGGCAATTTGGAGAATATCTTCTACATGACATCCATATTTTGAAATAATAAGGAAAAATTGTTCATTTTGTTCATTTTGACTCCTAGGTGTTTATAATGCCACATTTGAGAACAACGCTGTGCAGTACAGTTCTGGAGGCTCCCTGGTTGAGCCTGTCACTAACATATACATGGAGTTGAGGACCCGGTCAGAAAATGCTGTGCTCCTGAGGGCCTCCTGGGGCTCTGATCTCCTAATGGTGGGTCTGTTGGACTCATCAGTCCGGGTGGAGATCCAGCTAAGCAACAGCTTTGAGCCTCTGACCTTTACAGGCGTCCGTCAGGTTGCAGACGGGAGCTGGCACCGCGTGAACATTTCCATGACTGAAAAGGACCGCAAAGCCTCCCCCTGGATCATCACTGTGGATGGAATCACAGATGCTAACAGTGTGCCAGAGCGCACAGGTAGTATTCGCTTTCTCAATCAGAAGGGGGCGTTACTAGCCCTTGCAGAGAGCTTCAATGGTTGCATGGGTGCAGTGAGGCTCGGAGGAGTTTACCTTCCTTTTGTGGATGATTATAAGGCCCCACAACCTTCTCAGTTTCATTTAATTGGAAAACCAAAGATTTATTTGGGCTGCACTGGTACCCCTGTTTGTGATTCAGATCCATGTCTAAACGGAGGCACGTGTGAAGACCTCTTTAATAAATTTGGATGTATCTGCAACTCTGGTTGGGAGGGAGACCAGTGTGAGATGGACACTGATGACTGTGCATCTCAGCCCTGTGTTCATGGAAGCTGTAAGGACTACTTGGCTGGTTTTCAGTGCAATTGCCACCTGGGATATGCTGGCACTCTCTGTGATGAAGATATTGATGAGTGTGAGCATCATAATTGTGAACATGGAGGAACCTGTCAGGATGGACCCAACATGTACACCTGCATATGCCCTAAGGAGTACAGGGGCCCACACTGCCAGTGAGTTCTCACTAATTGATCATTTGTTTATTCCCTGTAGTTAAAGGTGAACTGCTGTAGTGAAGCCAAACTACACAAAAGTATTGGGCCACCTGTGCATTACCCCTAGAGGAATTGCTCGGCCATAGAAATTCATTCCATAAAACTCCCTGCAGACTGATGTTTTTTGCTGATGTTAATGCCAATCCTACTCTGTTTTATATGGTCATCCACTTTATGGCTGAATTAAAACCACTTTGCAATATTAGTAGTTATGAGTGATTATGGATCACTGATCTTGAAGAAATTTCCTGAAATGAGTTGTTGCAGCACTGGCATCCTATTACAATACTATGCTCAAATTCAGTGAGCTCTTTAGAATGACCCATTCTTTCACGAATATTTGTAAAGGCAGATTGTATGACTAGGTGCTTGATATTATACATGTGGCCATGATACTGAAAACATTCAAATTGAAAGATTCAAATGTTTTGCCCAATACTTTTGTTCCTATGGTGTATGTAAGATATGCATGCTGCCAGCAGCTTGTGCTGAGTGAGTTAAGAGCACAACTAATCTGCCCTATTTTAAACCATATTTGTCTTAACAATTGAAAAAAAATGCAAGGAAGCGTTATTGTTTTTCTGTCTTTGTTTACAATTTTTTGTTTATTAGTTTGAAAAGACAATAACATTGTAGATTTAGCACACACTACACATGCACTTAAGAATTCCTGCACATCTTGCCAAGATAAACACTATTTCTTCCAGGTGGGTCTATCCTCCTATACAGTGTGGTAAAGATGTTATGTGTGCAAACGATGGTGTCTGCAATGATGGACTGTGGGGGGCTAACTGTACATGCATGCCAGGTTTCACAGGCACCAGGTAAGCTCACATCTGAGTCATTTTACTCTAACTGTTACTAAATTTAAGTAATACCACATGTGTGTATGTATATCATGGTAGAGGGGATATATATAAATATATAACCATAAATATGACTTAGCTTCAGAGTTGTTAATGTAACAGTTAATGTTGACTTCAGGTAATTTCTGGTAATTCAGGTAATTTTTGTCTTGCAGATGTGAAATGGAGATCAATGAGTGTGGGTCTAACCCCTGTAGAAATGGAGGTTCCTGTTTGGATCGCTTTAACATGTTTGTATGTGAATGCCCGCCCGGTTACAGTGGTCCAGTCTGTGACAGTAACGTATGTTCGCTTCAATTTCTTCTTCAGAGCTAGATAGACGAGATCAATAACTTAGTTGCAACATTTAACGAATGATATATTATATGTGTTTCCCAAACTAAATTACTTTTCATATTTTACATGAAGTTTCACAACAGCAGTATAAACTTGATTTAGATTCACATCTTTCTAATTTTGAAATGACTGAAAATCAAACTATGTAATGGAAACATCCATCAGTAAGACCAAACCTCTACACTTTTTGTCTCTGCAGAAAGAAGCCCGTATACAGGGAATCCCCTGGCTGCTAATTGTGATCCCGTTGCTCTGCCTGTGCATTCTCCTAATGATTATTGGCTTGACCTTTGTAGTGCTCACAGCAAGGAAGAAGCGCCAGTCAGAGGGCGCTTATAGCCCCAGTGCTCAGGAACTAGCTGGAGCCCGGCTAGAGATGGACAGCATGCTCAAAGTACCACCGGAGGAGAGGCTTATCTGATCTGACAGGAACACAAATCGATAAAGGGAGCTAGAGGTGATCCGATGCTGTGGGGAGGTGCACATGGCTGTCACTGTCAAACTGTTAGATCCTCTGAATGTCCAGGCTCATCTGATGTTATAGCCCCCTCCTTATAGACCTGTGCTACAAAAATATATTGACAATGTAAATTGTGCATATTTCATCATCTGAGGAAATAAGCCCTATGAACTTCAGGAACTCATAGCCATCAATTTATCCTCTGATGACCCCCTCTTATCAGAAATCATGCCAGTTTTTTATGCTCAAAACTGCTAAACAGAGGACAAATAAGCTCTCCACTACATGGTCACCTTTGGAAAATGTCCAACAGGTTCATGGCACACCAGTGGTGCTGCTGTCGGAAACTTTGCTCCAGTGGAGACAGTATGGCTCTGAGAAAACTCTTTACTGTTCTTTCTTTTCTGATAGACATGTTTGGCAACATGACTTATTTTTCAGTTTTCCTGGTAATATGGGACTTTGTAGCAATTTTTAGAAATGCTTTTTCTTGTAAAAGATTACATTTATTTACATTTGTGTCCACTTGTATGCACATTAATTAAATCTATAAATGTAATAAAGGCCAATTAGAGGTTTTTACTGCTTGGCCAGGAAGAATGCTTGTTATAAAGAATTTAGACAGTAGAGATAAAGTTAAATTGTTTGCTGTTATTTTTAATTCTAGTCTAGATTTTCATTGTCTCTTGTGCTCAGATTTTCTTTCTGTCAAGGTTTTTTTCTTCTTTTTTTTTGTTTGTTTTTTTCAAAAAAGCAAACAAACAAACAAAAACAACATCCCATTTTTGATATTAGGGTCATTCGGTCTCAAATCAACCAAGGGTTCTGCTAAACTGTCTCTGATTTGCATACAAATTTGAGAAAATGTGATCATTTGGTATATCTTAAAAAGTATTTCATATATGAAGCTATGGTCTATTAACTCATAGTGAGTGAGGAAGGTGAGTGAAGAAGAAATACTCAATGCATCATGGGAATCCCCCAGCAGCCTACACCTATTGCATCATAACTAAGTCAGGATTCAGGATCAGCTGGTCCAGCCCTAACTGTATGCTTTAGCAAAAAGGGAAAGTTTTAAGCCTAATCTTAAAAGTAAAGATAGTGTCTGTCTTCCGAATCCAAGATAGAAGCTGGTTCCATAGAAGAAGCCCATATGGAAAAGATATATATAAATCTTATAAAGTTTGTATCTGTCTTATGTGAAACTTGTATGAAAAGCATACAAGAATAAAAACAGATATAAGATCCCATAAAAAATTATATAAATGAAACTTGTATGTTTTGGATACTTACTAAAACAATATATGAAAGTAATGAGAAAGTATATGATGTTATATGATTCACTATATGAAGCAGGCCACATCTTATGCAAGTCTTTTATAAGTTTTTTCTATTTCTTTTCCATATGGGAGGGCCTGAAAACTGAAGGCTCTCCCTCCCATTCTATTTTAAATACTCTAGGATCAACAAGTAGGCCTGCAGAGCGAGAGTGAAGTGCTCTAATAGGGTGATATGGTACTACAAGGTCATTAAGGTATGATGGGGCCTGATTATTTAAGACCTTGTATGTGAGGAGCAGGATTTTGAATTCAATTCTGGATTTAACAGGAAGCCAATGAAGGGAAGCCAAAACAGGAGAAATATGCTCTCTCTTTCTAGTCCCTGTCAGTACTCTTGCTGCAGCATTTTGGATTAACTGAAGGCTTTTCTGGGAATTTTTAGGACATCCTGATAAAAATGAATTACAGTAGTCCAGCCTGAACGTAATAAATGCATGAACTAGTTTTCCAGCATCACTCTGAGACAGGATATTTCTAATTTTAAAGATATTGCACAAATAGAAGAAAGCAGTCCTACATATTTGTTTAATATGTGCATTGAAGGACATGTCCTGGTCAAAAATCACTCCAAGGTTCCTCACAGTGTTACTGGAGGCCAAGGTAATGCCATCCAGAGTAAGAATCTGGTTAGATAGGTCTGTGAAGGTTCTCAGTCATCCAGGTCATCGTAGTCAAAGGAGCTTGCAAAGAAAAGCGTCTGGACTTTTTTAAGTTACTTGAAGACGTTTGTGTTACTAGAAGACGATGTGGTGTATGCTGTACAGTGCAGCGAGGAATGCCCAGACCTCTACATTGGAGAGACCAAACAGCCACTTCACAAGCGCATGGCACAACACAGAAGAGCCACCTCCACAGGACAAGACTCAGCAGTCTATCTTCATCTTAAGGATAAAGGACACTCTTTCGAGGATGCCAATGTTCACATTTTGGACAGAGAGGACAGATGGTTTGAAAGAGGAGTGAAAGAAGCCATCTATGTCCACTGTGAGCGACCATCTTTGAACAGAGGCGGGGGTTTACGACACCAACTCTCTGCCATCTATAATCCAGTTTTGAGATCCCTTCCCAGACGCCTTAACGCCCACTCACATCCTGGGCCATCTGACCTCAGGAATTCGCATGATAAGGTGTGGGTTTCACAATGAACACACCCGAAACTCTGGCTGATTGGGACCCACACCCAGTTTCACACCTTGGCTCAGGCGATTAGAGGATCATCAGGGGGTCCTTTTGTCCCTCTGTGGGGGGATACTCCCACTAGGTTTATATCTGGGACTCTCCACCATTTGACCTTAGAACTGAAAAAGCTTCTCGGATGAGAGGTGAAACGTCTTCAAGCAACTTAAAGAAGTCCAGACGCTTTTCTTTGCAAGCTCCTTTGACAATCTGGTTAGATACCATATTTCTAAGATTTTCAGGGCCGAGTAAAATAACCTCAATTTTATCAGATTTAAGAAGCAGAAAATTAGAGGTGATCCAGGTCTTTATGACTTTAAGACAGTCCTGCAGTTTAACTAATTGTTGTGTGTTATCTGTCTTCATGGATAGATAACCTTCGGTATCATCCGCATAGCAATAAAAGTGTATGCTATGCCTTCTAATGATAATGCCTAAGGGAAGCATTTATAATGTAAACAGAATTGGTCCTAGCACTGAGCTGTTTGACAACTACTCTTTCAAGGATTTTTGATATAAAAAAAAGGTAGGAGATTGGCCTATAATTAGCTGGCTTTTTAAGTAACGTTTTAACTACAGCCAGCTTGAAGGCCTGTGGTACATAGCCGATTTTTAGAGATAGGTTGATCATGACTGAAGCATTAATTAATGGCAGGACTTCTTTGAACAGTCTTGTAGGAATGGTGTCTAAAAGACATAGTTTGGAGGAAGTAATTATTGAAGTTAACTCAGAAAGATCAATTGGAAAAAAAAGACTCTAAATAAATATCAATGGTACTGAAAGTAGCTGTGGATAATATTACATCTGTGAGACAATTATGAGTCATTTTTTCTCTAATGGTTAAAATTTTATTTGTGAAGAAGTTCATGAAGTCATTACTAGTTAACGTTAAAGGGATGGTTGGCTCAAGAGTGCACTGACTTTTTGTCAGCCTGGCTACAGTGCTGAAGAGAAACCTGGGGTTGTTCTTATTTTCTTCAATCAGTGATGAATAGTAAGATGTTCTGGTTTTGCGGAGGGCTTACTTATAAAGCAGCAAACTATTTCTCCAGGCTAAATGATGATCTTCTAAATTTATGACACACCATTTCCTCTCCAGATTACGAGTTATCTGCTTTAGGCTACGTGTTTGAGAATTATACCGCGGAGTCAGGTACTTCTTATTTGAGGCCTTAGTTTTCACTGGAGCTACAGTATCCAGAGTCGTACGTAGTGAGTAGGTAAAATTATTAACAAGATAATCGACTTCTGTTGGAGTAGCGTTCAGATAGCTGCTCTGCTCTGTGTTGGTACAGGGCATTGAAGATGATAACAGTGGGTGGATTATATTCTTAAACTTAGTTACAGCGCTTTCAGAAAGACATTTACTGTGATGAAATCTACTCCCCACTGCTGTGTAATCAATTAGTGTAAATTTAAGTGTTATCGGGAAATGATCAGACAAGAGAAGGTTTTCAGGAAACACTGTTAAATGTTCAGTTTCTATACCATATGTTAGATCAAGATCTAAAGTGTGATTAAAGTGGTGGGTGGGTTCTTTTAGATTTTGAGAGAAGCCAATTGAGTCTACTAACAGATTAAATGCCATGTCGAGGCTGTCATTTTTAGCATCTACATGAATGTTAAAATCACCCACAATAATTATTTTATCTAAACTGAGCACTAAATCATATAAGAAGTCTGAGAAATCAGACAGAAACTCAGTGTAAGGCCCGACGGACAATAGATCAAAGCAAATAATACTGGTTTTGAATTTTTCGAAAAAGTAAAAGTCTGTCTTGGTCTTTGGTTGATTAATAGGCTGGTGTGAAAAATTGCTGCCAAACCGCCCCCTCAGCCTGTGCTTTGAGGTTTCTGATAGTTAGAATGACTCGGGGGTGTTGATTCATTTAAACTAACATAATCATCCTGCTGCAACCAGCTTTCTGTAAGGCAGAGTAAATCAATTTGTTGATCAATTATTAAGTCATGTACTAACAGAGACTTGGAGGAGAGAGACCTAATATTTAATAATCCACATTTCACTGTTTTACTCTTTGGTTCAGATGTGGATACTGTATTGTTCTTTCTTTGTGATTTTTTATGTTTAAGTTGTTTGTTGCTGGTTTTTAGTTTGTTTTTTGTCTTTTTGGAAGATTTCCATGCAAATTATCCTCATCATCACTACAAGCAAACTTATCACACAGAAGGTGTTCTTTATGAAGAACCAGAAGGTTCTTTCAATAGGTTGCTTCAAACCAAGAGTGTTGCATCCATTCTTGCATGCTACAGAGTAAAGGTAAATAAAAAATTCTGGATGGACATGAATGGACAGGGCAGGATGGTTATTGGGGTAGTTAGTTGTAGCACAGGGGGTAGAGCTATAGCCAGCAACCACCTTGGTAGATGCTCAGGGGGTAGTCTTCCCTTGCCCTTTGTTGTGTTCTCCCTCAAGCTGTGTGTCCCTCTTCACATGGCTACAGAGGATCCTTTCCAGGATGATCTGTAACTGGCTTATGTTGTGTTTACTTTGTATGCTCTGCAGTAAAACTGTTTCGGAGTCCAGTTGGGTTAAATTCTGCCAGCCACACAGCAAGCCTTGACAAGACTGCTAAGAAATTGATGATGCCAGCTTTTACATGACAAAAAAGCATGACTGGTGTAATTATAAACTTTAATTTTAATTCAGTTCAATTCCATTCTATTCTGCTTATCCAATTCAGGGTTATGGGGAAGTTGGCCACAGCTGCTATAGGGTGAGAAGCAGGGTATACCCTGAACAAGACAGCAGTCTGTTGTAGGGCTAACACAGAGAGACAGACAACCATTCACACTTACCTATGGCCAATTTACAATCACCAGTTAACCTAACCAATAACTGCATGTCTTTGTGAGGAAGTCGGAGTACCCGGAGAGAACCCACACAGGCACGGAGAAAATATGCACCTTCCACACAGAAAGGGCCCAGCCAAATGGTGGAGTAGAACACAGAACCTTCTGGCTCTTAAGGTCATTTCAGAAGGCCATTTTATATTGTACCACAGTGCTGCCCAATTTAATTTAGTTCAGTTTAAAATAAGATGTGGCCTGATTATTCAAGACCATGTACGAGAGGAGAGGATTTTAAATTCCATTCTGAATTTAACAGGTAGTGTATGAAGAAAAGCAAGTATGGGCAAAATATGCTCTCTCTTTCCTTGTCAGTACTCTCGCTTCAGCTGCATTTTACCACCCCACTTGCACATTATAGGTGAGATTTTCTAATCTGGATGATTTCGTAGTTAGCACAAGGCGAGTCTCCTGGCCTGCATCAGCTCCAGAACCCTGCATTATCTACTGGGTAAGACTAATAGGATCAGGGGTTAAGACTTAGGGGTTAAGAACAGCTCAACTTGATGAAAAGAAGGAAATACAGAGAGAAGATTTTGAGGAGACACCTGAATCCTCCATAGTACTAAAGGGAATGAGCAGGACCCAACAATCATCACTCGCACAGCGAGAGGAAAGCAGTAGCTGGTATTGTCTCACACAGGAGCATCTCCAGGTCAGGTATGGAATTATTGGAGAGATAAAGTGGCTGGTGCAATGTCATGGCACGCTGTGGCAGGCAGGATGTATGACCCAAATGCAGGACTTGGAGACTGAATGATTAACTAAGGGTGGCTTTATTGCTGGAGAAAAAAACATGCACAGGACAAGGACTAACAAATTAAAACAGGAAATACACGACAGGTACAGAGGCACGGACATGCCACTGAACAGAGGGAACACGGAGCACAGGGACAGGAATAACAAACTGCGACATGAGACTGAATGACTCATGTCTACTGAACAATGACAACTGAACAAGAAAATAAAGATAAAGACAGAACCTACACTAAAAATGAGGGGCACAGGAACAAAACACAAGAACTAGAAATCACAAAACAAAGAAGAACTAGAAAGCTAGAAATACAGAACCATAAAACAAAAGACTAATAATGATAAACCATGATGAAATCAAAGCTTAATAATAACACAAAACACTAGGTCACCAACCCAGGACTGTGACATGCATGCAAGCCAGAAAAGCCAGATCTGCTGCACTGAAGTCAGAAATTCAGCTTACCTCAACTCCTTTGCCAAGCCAGACACGTGACAGGGTATAGATTGAGCCTTTTGTCCAACAGTTGTCAAGCTCTCGGAGTCCTCTGGAAGGTACCACGTGACCTCCACACATCTGATGGACGGGAGGTATGTTTTAAATGGACTGAAATAACCAGCTGGAAAATAGGCCAATGAGACTGCTGCAGGAGTGGATTTGTATGTGTGGGCAGTCAGTGCCGCGGGAGAATTGATTAAGCTGATAGAAAGGGCCAGGGGACGAAAACAAGAGTTTTTCTCTATTTCCTAGTGATAAAGTATTTTTATATTTAATCAAAGAGAAATCAAAATATAAATTTCATCAATATATAAATGGGAAATGTAGTTTGAGTAGTAGAATGTCTCTAATGTCTGAGTTTTCTGGTGGCGTGTGTGCACGTGAGCCAGCTACAATCTTGGCAGTTTTGTGTCCATCTGGAGGAATGTAGGAAGATATGTGTTATAACTGTTAAACACAGAACCATGATTTATATGTGGTAAACATGAGATCAAAATATAACCTAACATATTGAACATAAATATGTATCAGTTTCCATACTTAATATGTGGTTATACCAGCTAAATTATGCTCAATTGCTTAATACTGGTATGTTGAACATGGAGGCATGTTGCTATTGACCCTGCAGAAGGTTGGTGATCTTTGTGCATAAGATTAACCTTCATGCATCTCAGCATCTCATCCACTGTGTGATTTTCACATGGCCTAGTTAACACAACTACTTTGTTACACTTTAACTGAATTCACTGAACTAAATGTACATTTTATACCTAGATTTGCAGGCAGACTGGACATGTCTGTGAAAACAGATATTAATCAAGCATACCATTCTACCATTAATCCATTAATTAATAATTGTAATTTAGTATATTAATCCAAAAATAATAAGTTGCTTTACTATTATTTCAGCATTTTTTGAAAATTTATATACAATTGTTGCTAAGCATGAAAGTATCATTTTGACTAAAGTGATTTTGGTAATTACAAGTACTGTAGCTTTAGGACAGCTGTGGTTAATGCCACAGCTGTCCTCAATTTACACAGCCATGGCATAAACCAGACCACAGTGTAATGGTGTTATACATTTAGGGGGTTCAATTTGGCCCAGTCTCTTGGAGCATTACATTTTTTGATGGTCGTTAAACCTGTGTTTTTCAAATATTTTTCACTTATGTTATATGTTTAGTAGCAGTTCAAAAAAAGAAATAAAGGTCATCACATCACACCAGTTCAAGCTAACAAAATCCAGCTTTAACCACATAGAAACATCTAATGGCAACATCAGATTGAAAAAAAAAAAAAACTAAGTTAAAGTAATATATATATATATATATATATATATATTTTTTTTTACTTTAACTTGGGGGTTTTTTAGGTTTTTTTTTTTATATATATATATATTTATAAGGTTAAAAAGAAACACACACAGACAGTGTGGTTGACACAAAACATTGTGAAATATGTAATTTTAATGAAACTGATATTTGTAGATTTAAATTATATGCAAATGCAGTAGGATACTATTCAGCAGTCTTTAGTCATTCTTAGAACAAATATAGTGTTGTCTTTACAAATAGGCACACAAGACAGCAGCTACAGCTGATCTGCACAGCACTTTCAAGCTGTTAATTTTTTTTGGTATTCACCACACATGAACGCATCAAAAATATCTGGAACGCAGTAAAAAGCTGAGAAAGACACTGACACAATTGTGTAATGGTAGAGAGGTCAGAGCAGATAATTTAGAAACTGATGGCCAAAGTGTGAGAAGCTATTATTATTCCTCTTACATCACAATGTTTAAGCAGCCTCATTAGCTAATCACAGTTGCAAAAACCAAAAAAAGGAAAATATATCA